>NC_071124.1:4747500-4812500 GCF_024256425.1 Clarias gariepinus | reverse complement strand
ACAGAAGGTGAAATGAAGGTCACGAGACAAAATTAACATTTTACATGTCAATTAAATATTAAGGTGTATTTATATAAAGTTGCTAGATTATTACATATATTTAAAAAAATAAAAAAACCTCTTTTATTTTTTAGGTTTTTTTTTTATTATACATTTTTTACATACATTTGTGATGCAAAATTAATTAATTAATTTATACAAATCATGATAAAAAGTCTTTTTAGAGACAGGAGATACAATGTGATTCCTGGTATAAAGAAATTGTAAAAAAAAAAATGTCTAATTTTATTTCTGTAAATAAATAAGTAAAATAAATAAATACAGTTTGGCAGGAAAACAAGATAAAAGCCATTTTTAGACTTTTACTCTTTTCAGCAAATTCTTATCAGCAGACACACATGGCTGTCTTAAACAAATAATGGTTTTGTTAAAATTAACTATGTATACTCCCTTTATATAATGTAAACTCTTACATTGTTTGCTGAATTTGGGATCTCTGATACAATTCAATAGTTGCAAAAGTAATTTTGAGAAATAAAATTTTACGTAAACAATCATTTTGTGTAAAAGAGGCATGAGATATACAGTATGTTGGGAAGATGACAAAGCAGAAGACAATCAAGACGTCTAAGGTCTGTTAGAACCTTATAGAACCACAGAAATACAAACATTAGGTTGATGTCCGATCAGATCTTATTCGGTGCTGTTATCCCAAAACTGGTGGAGGAGGAGGCTGATGATGCTGTAAATTGCACTTTTGTTGTTGTTAAGAATGTTTCTCATGATCTTCAGCTATCTTGTCATTAAAAAGTTTTTTTGTGCAACAGAAATCAGACTTTGTTTACTTTGATCTAATTCGCTGCCACTTCTTTCTGTCTGACTCTAAAATTACAAACAGGGTATGAATATGCTATAAAGTTGTTTTATTAACATTTACCTAATTCAACCTTGTTGATTTCAAACTGCATAACCACAACTACACACCTACAGGCTGATTTATTCTTTGGGACTTACTGTAACTGTTCGAGGGTGAGTTATAGCATTTTGCAAAATCATACAATATTCATACTGATACAACCCAAAAGAATTGATGTAAAACGTTGGGATTTGTACTTTTTGATGCACAAAATATTTCCTAACAGCTTGTATTTCTATTAACATTTTCTCAAATCTCCCAAAATGGCGATATCTCATTTAGCTGTAAAACCATTCAAACTGTATAAACCTTATTATTCAGTGCTAATCTGACTCAGATGCAATGTAAGAAATAAAACAAAAACTTTGGGAAGTGACATTATAGAAATACTGTCAGTGACAAGGTAGTGTAAAGAAATCAATTTATAGTTACAATTGATGTTGTTCATAAGGCAAGTTACTCCCTGTTCTCACTTATGTAATAATAATAATAATAATAATAATAATAATAATAATAATAATAAAAACAGTCATACACTGGAGGCTCCTTCCATAAATACAATTTTAATTGTTTTTCATGCTTGTTCTTCACTCCAGCAAGATGGCACTGAGGACCAGCAGTGATGTTCAGTCAAACTTCAGAGCCATCACACTATCTTACCCTCAGCTCTGTACTCTGTAATGTAATGAAAACTGACACCTTTTTCAATTCCATACGTGGTCAAAACCACTGTGTATGAGGGTGTTCTTTTTTTCACCCCATCCTCCCACGATGTGACAGAAATAATTGATAGGGCTCGCAGTGTCCTGTGTCTGTCTCTTACCACCCACAACTGCTATAATTCACTCAGGCATTATGATGCTGCTTATTGTACAGAGCGATGTAGCAGCTTGCTGTCAAAGCGCGATGGTGCGACCGTGAAATCAACACCGTGCTGCTGGGAACGTGCCAACATGCTTCTTCAAACGCGCACTGTGTGACACACCATATTTAACAGATTATGAGTCAATATAAATCATTGCTGAGGGATAAAAATGAATAGATATGTCGCTTTGTTATATAAGCTATTAAAAACTTTAATAGACGATGCAGCTTATGGAAAATAAGTTGCTACTACCGTACAGTATGTAGTAGAATGCGAACATAAAGATAAACCAGTGTTGCACCGTACATGACGTTACTGGTATTTAATGGTTGTGTTTTTTTTTTTTTTTTCAATTCAATTTAATTCAATTCAATTTTATTTGTATAGCGCTTTTAACAATTGACATTGTGGCAAAGCAGCATACAATTTTTTTTTATTTGTTTAATAATTGTTTTTGTAGTGCCAGTGTTATTATAGTTGTATATAACATGCTAATCTTGAGATGTTTTCTGTAATTGAATTTGTTCATTGTTTGTAATTAAATTGTCTAACAACAATGATCAACAAGAGTTTGTGTTATCTTTTCTTTTTTGTTTTATAAATGCACAAATGAAGTCGACAAGTTGAAGTAGAGACTTGGCCTTGAAAAGTGTCTGATGATCTTCTTGGCTTGGTATGGTTTTATTTAGACTTGGTCTTAACTTGATCTTGCCTAGTCTTGGGCTTGATCATTGTGGTCTTAAGTATTGCTTTTGGCCAAAACATGGTATTGCTAAAAAAAAATTTTCAGATAGGATCATATAACACCATTTTTCTTAATACTTCTTAAAGCCTCTTAATGCTTCGTATCTCCCAATTCATGATTAACTGTTTGTAAACATACATACACATTTATATTTTTATTAGTTTAAAAAACATATGCTTAATTTAATTTCATACCCTTTTCTGTACTATAGTGTCCATAACTTTTTCGGATTAAAATCTTTCAGTGATCTTAACTGTCATTCAGATGAAACTTGGCCAAGTTCACACGAAAAGACATAAACCTGAAAAAGAATATTATTCTAAAATGCCAAATTGTTAATACAGTATATTGCAACATGAATTTGACATGGTTACAGACACTACAGTTTTTTTGCTTGAAATGCTTTAATTTAAGCTACAGTTTTTACAGGTCATATGCTTCTACAGTAGAAGCTCACACTAATTTTAGAATCAATACTCTTAATGAAATATGAATAATTTTCATTTAAATTATTATTGTTTGAAGCGAGACAGTATAAAAATTAAAAATGCCCATTTTTGGGGCACATATAAAATCATCTCTCTAAAATGGCTGAAGTTAGCAACTTAAAATTTTAGGTAAGCAAGTTTGGTCACTTCCATGTTGCATAAACTTCAGAATTAGCTCCTTTGTCACACACATTTTCTGTATTATATTTATAACATAAAAAAACAACCATCACCAATACTTTCTTTTGGCAGTTTGTCTGATCATTCTGTATATTTAACCTTGGAAATGTCCATGAGCTACTGTAATGTTGGTAGTTAATGCTAAAACATTATTTTATAGCTTTCATTTGTCCAATCACTGTTGCCATGCTAAGCTAACAGCACTGAAAATGTACAACATGTGCTGTCAGATTACCGTAACCTCTGAAGTAAAAGGAGTACCGTATAACCATTAATAAAGAGGCATGCCACATGTGCATCTGTATAAACTGTCAAAGATACATTGTACATTAAACTTACATTTAGTTGATAATTACTAGTAAATTCTACAGTAATAATTTAAATATTTGATTTTCTGACATCCCCCTGTTGATGAATTCATTCAGATTATTGAGTTAAATTTAAAAGGATCCAAAAAAAAAGACTTATTTCAATTTATAAGGTGCAAATACAAAATTTCTGTACATAATATGTAAAATGACCCTTAGCTAGTCATCAACAGTCATCAGTGCAGCAGTTTTATCAGTTTCATAAAATTCCTTACTAGAATGTGCACATAGAACACATGCAAACACACACACACACACACACACACACACACACACACACACACACACTTTCTCTCCTAGCGTTCCTCATGTTGCTAAGGACTGCATTGTGCACAGAGCTGTCAACATTCCCATGAGCAGCCTGCAACCCCCCCCCTTCCAAAACACACACACACACACACACACACACACACACACACACACACACACACACCCCTGGGGGGTTAAAATTGATTGTAAGTACTGAATTATTCAGTCCCGGTCCTCGGCCGTTTAAGTGAGTTTCTTTGGTTACATTCAGAATCGCTTTCATAGCAAAACACGGGAAGCTTATCCCCCCCGCAGGCCCCGGCGGACCGGGCTGCGTCTCTCATCAACCGCACGGCCCGAGAGCAGAGGGAGAAACCGAGAGAAACAAACACCGCAACGCAAAGACATATGCAGACAATGACGAGAGCGAGCGTTTAGATGTGAAGGAAAGCCGCTGACTGGAGGCCGTGATGCTGCTGTGACATGAGCGAATGCGAAGCACGAGAGCAGACCCATTGGAAAGGCGCGAGCCGAAAGGCCTTCTTGAAGACAATGGCTAAAATTGACGGTGGCTTCACTTGTGGCTACTTCAGAGGCACTTTATGACATCCTCAGACTCGACGGCTAACACGCCACAGCTGCAGCTGTCACATGCTTTAATTAAAACTCAGTATGCGTTTTTAGTCCACGATTTGAAAGACAATTTACAGCCATAATAATATTGGTGATAATAATGATAATAATAAAGCCACTTGTGCAAACTTATGCTTATGTTCTTTGTACAAGAAGGTCTATGCTAACAATATACGCTAATAATAGCATAAGAACCCACAGAATGTTACAGTTTAAAAAAAAAGACCCGTAAACATCTATGTAAAATAAGAACTTTCATATATATTTTAAATATTAACTGCCTAATATCCGAATAGTTGGGCTAAAATGCATAGCTTGCTATTTATCTGAATGAATCTACCTTGCTAGGGATCTACAGTACGTGATATATAAAATTAGTCTAGCTAGTTTGCATTTATTATTTGATATAACATTTAGCTAGCCTATCAGTAAGCGTAGCTCATAGTTTTCACACACACAATCTTAACTACCTTGCTCATGAATTAGGGTGATATTTACCAAACTGTAATAATTAACTTAATGTTAACTAGCTTGGTTGTGCTTGTCTTTATTTTACATTAAAAAGTATTTAGCTAACTTGGTAGAAGTGTTTAGAACTGAACAGGATTACACTCATAAAAAAAATTAGTACTGTCCTGTCTTTGGAAAAAAGAAAAAAAAGAAGTAAGAATTCTGAGATTAACAAAAAAGTAGCTAAGTAAAGAAATAAGTCTGAATTTTGAAAAAAAAAAAAAAAGTTAGGAAAAAATACCGAATTCTGACTTTTTTTCTCAGAATCCTGAAGAAGTACGACAGAAATCAGCTTAAAGTCAAAATTTCTGAGAAAAACTTTAGTATTAAAGGATTAAGATATAAAATTTTATAATTAAATTCATAATTCTAAGAAAAAGTCAGAATTCTGAGAAAAAAAGTTTTTAAAATATTAAATTTACAATTTCAAGAAAAACTCAATATTAAAAAATTAAAGTCAAAATGCTGATGTTTAATTTTTTATATATTCAATTCTAATATTAAATTTATTATACTTATATAGTCTTTAGTTCTTATATAGTTATAAAGTCTGACTTATAAATTCTGTAAAAAAAAAGTCAGAACTCTCTCTCATCCACTTTTTTGTAAGGTGGCTTTTTTTCTGTAGGTTACGTACTGGATACTTTAACTAATATTGCTATATATATATTTGACAAAGTTACATTAGTTTAGTTTACAATTACATTAGTTTATTCAGAAGTACAGTCTACTACTTGACATCCAATTTTGGCTCTACTGTATAGTTTGCAAGTGTTCTGAGACTGAGCAGTCATCTGCGAATAAATCCAGAGTATTTAGCAATCACCATATTTCTAAATAACGGCTAAAGACCATATTACAGCTCCTCATCAACGTCATTTTTCTACTGGCATAAGACATCATCTCAGGCAGGTCGAGGGAAACATTTGTTTGTCTTATTTAAAGATCATTAAAATATGCCCCCGATCATAATGCTGGGTAGACTTACAAATAAAATGGTCAGCAGTTCAATAAAACTAATTAAATGTAAATGCCATGGTTTACTGCCGCATAGATCTGTTAATACAATTCAGTCATGGTCCAATTACAGAAAATCTCGATGACCTCACAGCCTGTAATAAATTTACCTCAAATGCTAGAGAGAGAGAGAGAGAGAGAGAGAGAGAGAGAGCAAGATAAAGTGAGAGAGAGAGAGAAAGAGAGAGAGAAGTAGCTATGACACTGCGGCAATAGGAAACCCAAAGCCAGCATCCGAGCATCTTGGGGCCCGGGCTATCATGAAATGACCCGTTTGAAATTTTAATTCTCTGATCACATTAAGTGCTTTGGGAAGAGAGCAAAATCTGAAGCGAAGATCTTGCTGGTGTCATCTCCTGTTCTCGAGGAGAGATAAAGGAGGTGCTTGTGCCGAGGGACGCTTTATTCCTGAGCATCGCAGAGGCTTAAATTACCCCGCAGGGTACGATGATGGGTCTGACAGTTCGTCTCATCGGCTGAACATGCTTCTGTCTGTCACACTCATGACAGACACCTGTGAGTGGCTGACATCTCCCGATCTGCACAGAGCTCCAGCGATGCTCTCAGGTTACACATCAAAACAAAGAGATTGTATAGTACATCGTATTTGCCATATTAAATATGTAATCTAATGTCAAAAGACGTCATATGAAAAGAAGCTGGACGGTATAAGTACACCATCCCTCCCTCCGGTCATTCCGATGTCCTGTCTTAACGCCTATGACCTCATAACCAATTACAAGTGTTTTATTGGATGGATTGTCAGATGAATGCTGGGTGCATTATGGAAATTACTTCTCATGCATTCAACAGCGTCAATTACTGCTTAACCTCTTGACATTCAAGTGGCAGGCCAACAAAAGGACATACTTTTAGCATTATCATTTGGGTCTTAAGAGCAGAATTACTCATAGTATTAAACATGTGATTCATTCAGAAGGTAGCTGCATGCAGTTTCATTTCTGGAGAGGCACACCACAGTCTACGGTGAAGAGACCTACAGCCTAGAGTTGACACAGAGGCTTGAATCAGGCTTTCATCTCTGGTCTTTCTGCTTGGAGTTTGCATGTTCTCCCTGTGCTTGGTGGGTTTCTTCTGATTTTCTCTGGTCCAAAGACATATGGTGTAGGCTGATTGCCGTATCCAAATTGCCTGTAGATTATGATTCGGTGGGTAAGTGCTAGTGTCCTGTGATGGGTTGGCATTAGGGTCAAAGTAGAACTGGAGCCTACTGAGCCTAACACAGAGCAGTGACTGGGAATAAATCCTAGATGGGAAGCCCATCCAGATATACTGTACACATTAACACCTCGAGGCAATGGGAAATGGAGAACCTGGAGGAAAACCATGCAAGCACAGGAACAACATACAGAACTTACTCTAATTGACTCACACTAGCCATCTACTATGATCCAGTTGTTTACACTGACATTATGTATTTCACAGAATGGCAATTCTAAAAAAATAAAAAAATAAATAAGCCAGAAGCCATGTTGTGATAAAGAATGAGCATCTAATTAGTCCTTGTCTTCTCTCGTTTCAGCTGGAAGGAGATTAAATGTGCTGTTTGTATAGCAGGATTACATAAATAGTCCTCAGCGAGGAGAAATGGTCATCCCCTCCTGCAGAGAGGACTACATGGGAAGATGCAAGCCAGCGGCTCCAGCCAGAGGCCACACATGGAGTCCGCCATGACACCAGGGTTAAAATGAACACCGTGGCTGTTTTGGGCTGTTTTATTATTTCTTTCTGTGGCCTCTGACTTTGGTAAAGAGGGAATATTTGGGAGGCTGCACTGACATCCAGCTATGAGCTAGATCTCTGGTCTTAAAATGGCATCATGGGAATGGCATGGTTCAAATCATTTTATGGCCACAAAGCTATGAGATGATTTTAAAGAACTTGGTGAGATACTGCGTGACCTTTTGGTTCTTGGTTTGGAAATCAAACTTAACATCTTGGGGGTTGTGCTTAAATGATCTGATTTGGTCTGAATAAAGAATCTTTTTTGAGATAGGTCATCTAGCCTTGGTGTAACGTAATGGCCAGAAACAGTCTGACATAATTGTAGAGGTTGTGTATTTGGACC
Organism: Clarias gariepinus; assembly: GCF_024256425.1. NCBI lineage: Eukaryota > Metazoa > Chordata > Actinopteri > Siluriformes > Clariidae > Clarias > Clarias gariepinus. The sequence continues at coordinate 4,804,440 of NC_071124.1, read as the reverse complement.
TTTCTCATAATTAATGGTACAAAAAACATCAATTCCAGTTTTAGAACGCCAAAGATTTACTCACTTACTTACTATTACTTATTCTCTATACCACTTATTCTGTACAGGGTCATGGGGGCCTGTAGCCTACCCCAGGGTTCACCCTGAATGGGGAGCCAATCCATTAGAGGACGCACACTACAAGCAACTTGGAAATGCCAATTAGCCCACTCTGCATGTCTCATCAATGTTTTGTACTTCGTCATATTCGTCAATGTTTTTTCATATACTGAATATTAATTTTTTGCACATAGAACCATTGTATAGACATTACCTCCATCCATCCATTTAGGAACCTTTATAGTCTAACTAGTGGATCGTGGGGGCCAATTATGACCTTTGTATTTATTCCCATTTTTACAACCGTGGTACCACCTCTGGGCAACATTCACGTGCTTATTCACACACTAATCTGTTTGTCTTTGGTATGCGGTATAAAACTGGAGTACCCGGAGGAAAACCCACCAAACACTGGGAGAACATGCAAACTCCATGCACACATAGGCTGGAATCCAACCCGGACCCTGGAGATGCAAGGCAACAGTGCTAACCACTAAGCCACTCTGTCACCCGTATGAAAATTATATTGCAGTATTTCTGAATTAAAGTATATAATTTCACCTTAAAGGTAAAGTCCTATACCAAATGACAACCCTGAAGTCTTCATGCAAAATGTCCAGTAATTGTCCCTTGGAAATGATGTCACACAGGATTGAATTTACTTTTTGCCAGTGTGTAACATTTGTAGTTTGAGTGTGATATGATGAAATGTATAGGATTGCCAACACTCTCCATCTCATACCGGAGATAGCGGGAAAAATAAATGCTCTTGGATCAGCAAGGCTTTTGTGCAGAGCAAGCTAATCCCAAACATTGAAAACTGGATACGATATTTGTAGAACATATAAATGTTTACCTGAACCACAATAAGAGAGTTAAATTTGATGATTGGTTGTGGAACAGGGTTGTAAATCAAGATTAGATGGAAAATTTTGTTTCTTTACTGGCACTGGCAGAGTTGAAATGTTCTAAAAAGTGTCAAATATTAAGCTGGTGATACATCTGGAGATCCAAACACCTGTCCTGTGTCTGGATCTGGGAATGTTTACAGCACTATAATATTAATCGTAAATGATAAATGTTAATCAAATATAATCTCTATGGAATGGATTAAGGTAAATAGTGTTCGGTGTGCTGCATGGTAAAGCAGAGCAGAGCTCAGGGAAAACGTCCCATGTTCGAGCAGGAGTTTGTAACAAGCAGCTAAAAAGATTACAGTAAATCCATTTCATGCGTTCTTGAATTTTAATTATTATGTAAATGTACAGTAAGAGCAGGCGAACAGATCGCTCAAGCATGAGAGTTTGTTATCGGAGCACATAATTATCCTGGTGGACAAGAAGAAAGGAGGAGAACTTAATTAAAGGAATAAAAGAATACAAAAAAAAATCAATGTCTTGCGGTTTCACACACCTCAGTTCCATTGAAAAGCCACGGAGAATGTAAAGTAAAGACAAAAAGAAAAAGAACACAAATGAAGATGTGCAACCAAAAAGAATTAAAAGTTTAAAAAAATTTATTTATTATTTAAAACAGTCTGATTTATGATCTGTACAGATGAAAAGAAAAAAAGGAAGAATTTAGAAGAATTTGAAGGAGAACAAAAGAAAGTTTAAAGAAATGAACTGAGAATGAATGAAAGAAAAAAGATAAACTGATAAAAAAAATGTAGATGAAAATGCAATGAAAGCCATGTGGTTGGTAAAAAAGAGTTAAATGCAATGAAAGACTAAAAGGGAAAAAAAGTGAGAGTGTAAAGAAAAGAGAAATGAATAGAAACAAAAACACAAGAGAGAGAGAAAGAAAGATGACAATAAGTTGGATGACAATAGGTAATTGAGCCTGGATAAAGGTATAGAAATAGATAAAAAGAAAGAGAATAAGAGAATGAAAGAATATGGGAGAAGAAATAGAAATATTAAGGAAAGAAATAAAAAGGGTGATTAAAAATAGAGAAAGATACAACTAAGTAAAAGAAAAGCAAGGGAGAAATAAATGTTATAATAAATACATGAAAAGAGAAGAAAAGAAGGAATAAGATACTGAAGGACAGAATGAGAATGACGGACACAAAAAGAGCAAGAGAACAAAAGAGTAAAAAAGTCAAAACAAAAGAAATGATAAAGTAGGAACAGAAAAAAGAAAGAAGGAAAAGAGACAGACAGGTGTAAAATGCAATGAAATGAGATGGATGAGATTAAGTAAAATAAAAAAAAAAGGAGTAGAAAGTGTCAAAGAGAAAATGAGAGCACACAGAAATGGAGTTGGAGTGAATTGATAATGAGAGAAAAAGTGAAACCATGAAAGAGACAGAAAGGTCAACTCCGTCTAACCAACCAGGTTCGAGAATTCAACAGCACTGTGTGTAAAAGCGGCATTTGTATTGACGATGTATGTGTGTGTATCCGTGTGGAAAGTGTGTGTGAGCGTAAAGTGCATAAAATTGCATGTGGGATCATGTTAGCCTTCTGTCTCTCTCTCTCTCCCTCTCTTTCTCTCTCTCTCTCTCTTTCTTGTGGCACTGGGAAACAAGCATAAATCTTCTTCAACAATCTATTTTCCATCATACTTATTCACAGGGGACGTCTCAAAGTGGTCTTTACCCTTTCTGTCAATGGCTGCCCTCATCCATCAGTTTCATAGAGAATTATACCTCAGATCGATGGGGTTCGCGACCGCTGAGCATTTGTTGGGCCCTCGTGAACGACTCGCCGCCTACGAGGAGGGTTCACTTTACCTAGTGCACTTTTCACCAACCTCTCACTCCAAGCTAGGGCTTTCATCACTTACATAACATCACTTATTAGCTTTAATATCCTAATTAATATAATAACGGTACAATAGGAGCTGATTCCAGATCAGATGTATGGATTGGTATAAAGTCTTCATATACTTTATTATTAAAACACTAAAGACATACAGTATCTGTAGTACTGTGCTGTTTTTATGGACATGTTAAGAAATTATATAAAGTTGAAACCTTTTACGTAATAAGCTACATTTTCTATAAATAAAAATACTACTACAAAGAGTAAGTTTTTGGCATAAAAATGATTTCATTTATTATATTTTTAAATGCATCAGTTGTCCCAGGTATATTTAGTGAAATGTCTTCAGGAAGATGGTTATTATTAGTTTTATTGTTTTTACAGTAAAACTGTATCGTTTGACAGTTAGTGATGAGCGAGTAATCTGATTGGACGAGAGGCTTTCCACGAGTGGTGGTGATAGGTAACAGAAGGTAACAGTACTGGGATGTTTAACTATACAGTATATATCACACCACATCACAAGTGTTCTAACAATTATTAATTACACTAACTGTCTGTCACCAGCATGGGTGAAAGGAATTATAAAAAGTAAAAAATATATTTTTATATAACCTTTCCTTGTATGTTAATCATAAAATACTCATTAAAGAATAAGATACTTGGGGGTTTGCATATCAAATGCAATATGTATTTTTACCATTTTGAATTTTTTAACTATTTCCTTCATTATTTAAAGATGACTTTTTGTCTTTTTACACATACATGAAATATTGCTAAAAAAAAAAAAAAAAAGTTAGTTTCTGTTATCAGAAGCTATAAGCACTCATTCCACTGCCAGCTTCTCAGATTACCATGAAATCAGAAACCTGAGCTTTAGAGCTATAAAGCTTTTGGTGAAACACAGCTCTAGTACTGGAGACTCCTTACAAAATTTCTCACAGAAAATGTCACTATATCTATATACAGTAAATAAAAAAAAAATTCCGGACATGGGTCAGAGCTCACTGTTTCAATTATATCTTTAATCTCAGAAAGTCTGTATGTCTGTATGTCTGTCCAGCCAGATTTTGTCACAGCATCACACAAAACTGTCTGGACAAAATTTTGTAAAACTTTTGCAGTACTTAGGTATCTGCCTGAAGTTTAACATTTAATAAAAAGGTGAAATAAAAATGTTGAATACAAGCGATGTTATAAACAGTTATACTGAATGCTGGATTTAATAATCTACTTTAAAATAAGCTACTTGTGAATGTGAACAAATGTTACTGTGAACAAAGACCTGCACCAATAGATATTAATTTAAAAAAAGCTAAACTGACATACTGAGATACACAACATACTTGGCTTTACAGTGTTTGGCGTGTGTGTTTGGCGTGACTTTTCCTCTTATGTGATCAGGGTCTTCCATCTTTGTCCTGCTCACTTATTGCTTGTGGATTTTTGACCTATTGATCGATGTATTGGCAGGAAACATATGCTTTAAAACCTTCATTGTACGAACAATAGCTCAGGAATGGATTTATGTATTATAAAACACAGTGGGATTGTTATATTCTTAATCATAATAAAGACAAATAAATGTAATAATGTTTAGTGTTTTGGGATTTTTAAAAAATAAGTGTTTTGCTGGTGACTTACAGATGTGAACACTGAAAAGATGTTGAATTAACTAATGGGAGGGCAAAGATCCATCAATTCCATGTTTTAATTTAGAAAACAGCAGGAAAGTATCCATTTATATCCTACGTTTTACATAATAAAAAATTACTGTAGATAGATAGATAGATAGATAGATAGATAGATAGATAGATAGATAGATAGATAGATAGATAGATAGATTATTAAAAAAGCATGGGAGATAATAATGCAATAAAAAGTTCTATTTGTACCACTGTAGATTAAATTCCGAAGTTAAACTGTAGGTTTGCTTAAAATTTATGGAAGGAGTCTCCAGTGTCAGTGCTTTACAGTAAACATTTTTCAGGAAATTATTCTAGTTAACATGATGCTATTTTTAACTTAAAACAGAGAAAAAAATTGCTAGAATTAGAAAACTATTATACGTTATTTGCCAAAATATACTGTACTGAAACTGGCGCATCTTGGGCACACATATGCATACGCCGATGGGGCATGACTTCAGCTGTAGGTGTTCCCAGTAGAGAAAAGGAAGTTGTTTTGTGCAGTTGTTGTTGGAAATAGGTCTCTCGATGGAGGAGAAAGTATTCATAGTTGAGTATTATTTCCGTTTATACGGAGGCGGTCATGAACGGGGGCCGAGTGTGAAAAACGTGGCAGAACAATTCCTTCTCATACCCGTCCCATTCCCCCGATCTTACACCACCTGATGCCTTATTGTGGGGAAGGAGAGCGTTAAAGGAGAGTGTGTTCAACTGTGAAGAACTGTGTCTGCATTATGCGAGCAAATCGTCTCCTTTTGCAGGAGTCTGCAGCGACCTTTGTTCGGGAAATCTGGGTTGAGAATCTGTGTGAAAGATATGAACACTGTCTACACTGAGGCAATGCACACACACTTCGAACACTTACTGTACATTATGCATACTGTGGTAAGGTAAACCAACAGTGTGTGATAGTGATAGTGTGTCTGTTAGTTTCTTTTAGAAGAAATAAACATAAAGATGACAACAAGGTAATATTGTTCCTTTTTTTAAAAAAAAATTTGAGAACGATCATGATGACTCATATTGTATTCATATTTATATTTTATAGCCTATGTTTTATTTTTTATATTATTACATATTAATATTAAATTGATATTAATATTAAATGTTATTAAATATTACATATTTTATATTAATATTTAATATTTATATTTATCTTATTCTTGTTTATAAGTTACTGAATGAGGTGTATATATTGCTAAAATAATAAACAAACAAATAAATAAATAAACAGGATTTGATATTACGTAATATCCACACAATTCTATCTTTATTAAGCTAAAAAAAAAAAAAATATCTTGAATGTACAAGCCCTAATGAGCTATTTATTTATTTATTAATAACTGTCAAAACTCTTATATCACATTTTCTCAAAACACATTTTTTTACCCACAGAGAATATTAAGGTAATACTAAGGTCACATGATACATAAAAAAGTGTGACCTCATACCTGGCCTGGGTGCAACCGAGGTCCTGAAGCATGCACACTGTTGCTCTTGTCATCTCATCTTATCTGAAAAAGGCAAAGGCGGAAAAAAAAATGACGTGATCGAGCTCTCTTTAGGAGCATTATGGAATATTTAGCAATACCATTAAACACCCTGTAACAAAGCACAGGCTCGGTAATGGACGCATGACGAGAGAAGGCACAATGCATAATTGCACCTGATGAAACATTGATGAATGAAATTAAAGGGGCGTGGGGATCAAATTCATAAATCAAATTACAGTACCTTTTACACCGGGCGTGCTTAAACGCTCAAGCACTCTTTAGCGAACAAGCTTTTCATCCGGCGAGGCTCTGAGTAAATTAAGTAGGCATAATTATTCGTGCCTTCTCACTCCAGCATTGTCTGCGATGAATTTTTTACAGTGCCGACCATTAGCTACAAACTAGTGCCAGTTAAGCCTCAGCAAAACTGAATTATTAAATCTGTCAGCCAATATCCCATTACCGCCTACTTATGAATACTTGATTTTATTTTGTATAATTGACAGGGCCCGTGACTCGGCCGGGCTTCAGGAGGCCCAGAGATGGATTGATATGTGCTCTGGCCTTCACAAAAGGCAGCACACGCATCCCGTAAATTAAAGCCGGAGGTCGGATGGGGTGTCGTTAGCCGCATATCACATGACCTGTCATAAACGGCTAATATAGAGGCTTGTAATATTAGTCAGCGGGTCTACAATGGTGACATTCTATTCATCACAATGGAGGAAATATTATTGTGCTGGCTGATAAAGGCCTGGTCAGAGCGAAAGGAGATGTGATACTGAAAAGTCAAAGCAGGATCTTAATATTTCAGGAGCTTAAAAAAAAAAAACCTGCAGTGAACACGTATATGACAAGTCCTTAATACAATACAGTGCACAGAGAAATGAATATGTTATAAAGTGATGATTTAAAAAAAAAAGGGAACAAATGCATGGTATGAACACACACATATCTGACTTTATGCATGTCTGTTTTTTCTCCTCCCATTCACACACTTAAAACATTAAGACCTCAACCTTTTGCTCAGTCCGTGAGGCTTTATTGGCATGTTCTCTAGATTGATGAAAATGACTTCCAAAGCATTTATTTCTCCTAATACCACTGAAAGAAGAGTGTGCACTCAGGAGATATTTGATCTGAATTAGGGCAACTGATGAAGCAATTGATTAATTGGAATTTAAGCCATCAGTCACCGGAGCCATCAGCAGCATCATTTACATTCCAAACAATCAGCTGATTGGCCAATAAGGAGGCGCGGTATTAATACACGGCCATCAATGTGATACCGCCAAGCCGCCAACGCTCCTTATTGACGAGCACAATGACGGCTTTTAATCCCTGCTTGATCAAATTGCATACATTTCAGGATTTCCACACAGATTCGATACATCTTATGAATCTTTAATCTTGCCCGAACAGCTCTGTGGGTCACGTTAGTTAAACGAATTTGTCCGAAAGAAAAAAATAGCTTGGATTCGAAGACCTCTGAGGCGGAATGCTGGGCTTGTATGCTGTCTTTTGTTGCTGTCCTGACTGATGGACGATATCAATTTACTCACCAGCATAACAATGGCTGACAGTTGATACTAAATAAAGCATATTCAACAATGAAACGGAAATAAGCAGAAATGAAGACAATAGCTGTGAGTGTTAATGGAAGTTTCCCAGAAGTCTTAGCGAAGTTGGCTCTGATCCTAAGATTAATGTTTAAACTTTCCTGAAATCTAGCTGAGACAGAAAAAAAAACAATCCAATGCATAAAACTATTGTATAACTAATACAATATATTAAATTTTTGATACATGTTGATTGCATGTTGATGCAAAAAAGTGAAAAATGTATGTTGCTCTACTGCTGTCTTTCTTTCTCTTTCTTGCAGAACAAAGCAGTTTCTTGTAATGAGATCTACCAGCCACTTCGATGTGCTTACAGTTGGTGCCTTTTTTTTTTTTTTTTTTTTACTGACTCCTGTGCAAGCTGGCCTAGAAGAGTCATGTTCACTCTCTGAATGACTGACTGACAACCCGGTGTTAAAACATGCATGGATGGAGTTGCTTGAGATGAGACTTGTACATCAGGACTGGGAAAGATGTAGAAGTGGGCAGGTGGGTTTGGTCAAACTTTTCATGGGAGTGGGCAGAATTATTTAAGATTTTAGGATTAAAAAATTGCATTAGGATTTGGCCAAACCTTTTGTGGGAAGAGTTGGACTGGTCAAACTTTTGTGGGAGAGGGTGGGATTAGTCTTTTTTTTTTTTTTTTTGCAGAAGCAGAGAACGGGTCAAACGTTGTTTGGAAGCAGGTGGTGTCGGACAAACTTTTTTTTGGAAGCGATGATCAAACCTGTGATGTAGCGAGTGGGATAAGTCAAATATTCTGTTGGTGGGAGCGAGTGAGATTGGTCAATCTTTCTGTAGGATCAAGACGTACTAGGAAAACCTTCTTTGGGCAAGTGAGGTTTGTCAAATGTTCTGTGGGATTGGTCGAATTTTTGGTGAGAGCAGGTGCGTTTAGTCTAATTTTCTACAAGAGCAGGATCAATTGGTTGAACTTTCTACAGAAGCACTTCAGTTTGATAATACTTTCTATGGTAGTGAGCTGATTGGTCACACGTTCTTCTGAAACAGGTGTGATTGTTTAAACTTTCTGTTTTAGCCAAATTTAGGCTGAATTTTCTGCAGAAGCCCCATCAGATTGATTAAACTTTCTCTAGGAGTGGGGATGACTGGTAGTTAATAGAACTGGTCAAGCTTTCTGCATGATTCAGTGAGATTGGTTGAGCTTTCTGTGGGTTGGATTGGTCAAAACTTCTGCAGGAACTGAGGGGACTGATCAAACTTTCTGCAGGAGCAAGAGGAATTGCCTTGCTTTAGGAGTATGTGGCGTTGGGCAGAATTTCTTTGGGAATACATGTATGGGAATCTACATATGCACACATCTACCTGAGACATCTTGTGTACACGAAACAGCCCGCAATCAAACTGAAGCATATTTCGTAATCGGACAATTATAAGCTTATTGTAATTAGTATTTATGTTTAGACCAAACCAGAGAACAAAGTGGAGAACTGTTTTGTAAGATGTTTTTGGAATCTTCCAGCTTAACAGTGAGTGTCAGGTTATAAACAAACCCAAGTAAAACAATGGCAGTTAAAAGAAGTCAGGAGGAAAATTAGCTGGGTGAGTTAGTATAGAATAAATAATGTATTTAAAGTGAGCATGTATATATAAAATCCTTGCAGGTGGCACTTTAATCGCACTAACAGTGCACATTTTTCCATTTTTTCCTGGCTAAAGCAAAGTCATACTGAAGCCGGACTGATACATACTATTTGATAATTTTTTCTATTATTCTATAAGAAATTTTCCTGAAATATGAGAATCTTCCCAGCAACATTTGTGTAAAAAAAAAAATGCAGGGAAATTAGTGTGTATTAGCCTCCCTCCTCTCTACCATTTTATTCAATGTAGAGCAGCCTTTAACTCTAATGATGTGTGCCCCAAATAACACATGCCTGTGCAGGGGGTGATTGTATGAGTAAGGTGTACAATCACTCTCTGTGTAATATCGTCCAATGTGGATCACATATCTGTGACATTTAATAAGCTACTTATCATGTAGCCCTGGGTTAATCATTTATCAGCCCCTCATCGGATCATGCTGATGGATTATTTGCAATAAAAGGCGCCTTCCCGTAGCCTTCCTTTCCGAGCCTAATGCTCTCGTTAAGCGTCCTCTGCAAGGAGGAGGCCAAAAGGCAGGAGTTCTCCGACCCTCACGTGTAGCCAAAACACTGAATATCTGATTTCGATCAGACACTGAGCCTGAAATGAGTGTTGAGAGTTTGCTAGGGAGAAAGATTAAGATGCCACGGCTGGATTGTTGGCAGCCACGCTTAGACCAAAGAGCACGTTTTTTTCCCCCTTGCTCCTGGTTGCTGTGTGTAACGCTTTTCTTCAGTCATTTGTCATCCTCCGGAGCAATATGTTCCCAGGGTGCCTGCCTTTCTTGACAGGTACATAAAACGTGTTGGTTTGCCCCTAAAGTGGCCCTCAATGTTGGCTCACTGTTTGATCCCCATGCTGTTTGGATTACAGTTTACTCCTGGCATGCTGTGGATCTTGACTTTCCCTCCAACCCAGAAGTTGGACAGTTTAGACTGGAGCTGGTCAACCGAAACAATGCATAAGTAGCATCGCACATTTCTGGAAATGACATAAACGTATTACGCATGGCTCTCAAAACCATGTAAGGGGAAAAAATACAAGTCCAACCTGGCCTGAGAAGTTCGAGCAGCACAGTGTGTAAAGCTGTACAGTGGCCCCATCCCACCTTTCTCAGTGGGCCATCTGCCCTGAGCCAGATCATGTGGTGCCCGTCGCACAGACTGGCACTGATTCCCCCAGTGGCACGCTCAGATTACCCAGGCGATGCCAACAAGGCTGCAGAGAATAGAGCAGCATCAACATGTCACCGTCAATGCTGCAGTGGGGGCTGGCAGGCATGAAAACATAGAGGTTGTGCTCCGAGTGGGTGTAAACATAAACACACAGATAATTGTCCAAATATATTAGACATGATTGTCAATCATTTTGGAATTGACTATGTGGTAAACAAATAATTGTTGTTTATTTTAAACAACTTAGAAAAATATAAAGTAGGAATGGGTGCCAATAATTTTGCCACTCATGTTTTTGAAGGAAAATAAAATCATTTCATATATATTGTAACATAAGTTAAAATTTCACATGAATATTAATATAATATATGACAAAAATAGTTTTCTATAGTATGTTTATTAAACAGCCAAAAATATTGGCACCCTTTATCAATGAAGTAACAATTATTAAACAACATTTTGCTTACCAGTTGCCTCATAAAAATTAAGGTGGTAATTTTTTCCTCATAAAGAAAATCCTCACAAACTTATAATAATGGCATAAAATTTAATCCTTTTTTTTTTTTTTTGCTAAGAAATCCTGTTCATAATTTTTTTAATCAATATCAAAGGTGCCAATACTTTTAGTTAACTGTGTATTTCTTTATTTATAAACACTTCATATGGTATAAACGCAATATAAAACACAACCCGCCCCAAGTATACTGTGCAGTCACGTGTGTTTTTAATGCGAGGTCAGTTTGTTCAAATCATCATTCCACATCATCACACAAATGGACCGGGGACAAGGTCGTGACCTCGACATGATCGATACGCAGATACACGTCCACGCTGGCTTATTAACATCCATCTCCTGGTGTCAGAGCACAGCAGATCATAACTCAGAATATTCGTACAATACAACTACTTAACATAATGAAATGAGACTGAAAAATATTACTAGATGTTTTAAAAGTAATAGATTATCTCAATCATATTTCGTAGAAATGCGTCTACAATGTTTTTTAAATATCCCTTTGCTCATGCTAATTCGGTCTGAGAGGTGCTGGCTAAGGTCACTGTCAGTTCTATCCATTTAATACCCACTTATGCCTGTGAAGCAGGCCTGCGTGCAGGGGTCAGAGCTTCCACTCGGGAGAATCCGCCCCGTGCTTTATCCAATAATCTCTTCGAATATGGGCTCGGAAAATGGCGAAAGATCAATGGAATTAATGAGAAAGGGTAAAATGCGTTTGGTTATGTGAGGGATAATTAAAGGCGAGCATCTGTCCTGTTCGTTTTGTCTCGGGACAAAACGGTAATAAGAAACCTTTAGCAGAAATTGTAATCGTGCATCATAATGATAACCTGACTTTGTTCTCCTTTCATGCTGAGCAGAAAATTTGCTCCTGTGTCTGTGTGGCCTGTGAAACGTGAACCTTTTGCTACTGCATTAAGAGGATGAGCTTTAATAATTCTGTCACCGGAGAGGAGAATATCAGACATGGATCACTTTACAGCTTACACAGACACACACACACACACACAGATGCATTGCACATGCACGGTTGCACTTGTATAGTCACACACTCACCCCGTAGAATCATTGAATTTGTATATTTAAGCTACTTTTTTAAATAAAAAACCTCCTACTTAAGGAACTTCGGTATATCCTTAAAGAAATATGATTTTGACATACGAAAGGGAACAAAACCAGAAACGTACAGTGTGACAAGGCTGAGAACTGTTTCTCCATCTAGGATTAAGTTGCACTGCCTTGAAATCTAAGCTTGCACGGTAACAGGGTACAGCCACTTAAGATGGCCAGATAGGCTCAATGATGAGCACTTTAATTTTTTATATACTGTATGATATGAACCAAAGGTGGACGTGTCTATGAGCGTCTTCTGGAGGGACTACGCGAGATCTGGTGTTACACGTGTAATTGCTTTCGATGAGTGAATAACGTTCCACGCAAAAAAACAAACAAAAAAAAAAAAGCCTTTAATGTGGAGGGCTGGCGTAATGTGCAGGAAGTGTAGCGGAGCACACCACATGAGGCATCGCACATAAAGCCGCGCTGACGTACAGGGCAGTAGCTGCGATTCAAGCTCCACGTTTTACTCTATCCGCCATAATTGACTTCGCTCCAGATGCCTCCTTTCGGCAACTCGCGCCTGATAAGAAACACACAAGAAAGCAGAGCGGAAAGAAAAATATAAAGGAAAACCGAATCTCTGGTTTTATTAAAGACTACCCAAACCGCTACGGCTTATAAGAGCCTGTGTACAGACCTCTCTGGTTTAAATCACGCTGCCGTCCGGACGGCATGTTAAACGTAGGTGGTAAGCTCATATATCTAATTATACAATAGCTAAACATTTTTTTGTTAATGAAATGGAGGGAGTGTAATTGAAAACTTCAACATAATTATCACTTGGCAAGAACGAGGCCTGGAAAATTGCACGTGTAGGAAGTGCTCCCAGCAGGATACCGATGACTTATGAATCTTGCCTGTTCTTAAACCTGCGCCACGCATACAGTAAATGAAAGAGCTAAAAGACCACAGAGCATGAGAATTTTAGCACTAAAAACTTTGCTTCAAGGAAAACGACAAATAGTAACAGCTAGAGAACATCAAAAGAATTTGCTTATTTTGAGAAACTTCAGAAGAAACAGCTCTTGAGGTTCTTTAGAAGGAAATACTGTAGCTCAAACAATGCATACACTTTAACCATAACACTATTAACAGTCTCATCCATGCATCTAGGAACCTATGCAGTCCAACTAGGGACTGGGGAAGCCGATGGTGAGCATTGTATGACCATGGTAGGATTTTCTGTCAACATTTTGTATCACGTTGCTCACTTAAAATGTTAATAATTATCCTAGCTTGATATCTGGATTTCACTTTTGTCTCCCAACCTTGTTAATGGGGGATGCCTACAAAAAAAGCATGATGTCACATGTGTAAAAAAAAAAAAAAAGGAATTCAACTTCCGAAGCGTTGCTGTGACCAAGATCGGTATTTCCTAAAAGGATTAGGACTCCACCCAATTTATGCACATCCTTTAGAATTACATCTAAATGCATCTCAGCAGTTGATAACAAAACACCTTCATCTTTTAACCATTGAAATCGTTGTACAACCGAGATGCCTCTGCAACACAGGCATGCCGCAGATTTCCAAGTCTTGGGCGAACGCCTGCTCAGCACTTTTTCCCTCACCGTTTTCCCAGCAGTGACGTGGCAGATCATGACATCTGCAGCCGCTAGAAGCTATGTTGCTCCCCTGTACCGTCTTTGAGAATCATCTGGAACTGGGATTATTCACTCAGTTAACCACAAGACCCAAATCACTCCTGAGTCACACTAGGACGTTCTTTGCCAAATCTTGCCAAGTCACACACTGCCCAAGAAAATGCGAGGTACCATTTAACAAATCAAAGCTCGCAATCTCAACCAGCAGCATGGAGGAAGATGTGTTTAACAGGTATGCGGTGAAATAACGTGCATAGAGGGTTTTCGACTTATATGTCAACACATCCCACAATGCAATGGGAGAAACACTACTAAGACAAGGCTTTGTGCCAAATAGGAAAAACAAATAATCAGCTTGACTGCAGCAGTGCTATGAGCTCATGCCATACAGATCCAAAAAATGGCAGCTGGACGGTTTTAATCTGTTTGAAACAAACAATTAAATAAAATAGGGTATGTTAGTGTTTAAAAGTAAAGTTCACTCGCTCACTATCTTTACCACATTATCCTGTATTCAGTGTTGCTGTGGGCCCCGGAGCCTATCTCAGGAGACTTAGGGCACAAGGCAGGGTAACCCTGGACAGGGTACCAATCCATCGCAGGGCACACACACACACATACACTCACATGAATGCCAATTAGGCTAACCTGCATATCTTTGGACTGTGGTAGAAAACTAGAGTACCCTGAGGAAACCCACCAAGCATGGGGAGAACATGCAAACTTCATGCACAAAGACCCCAAGGTGGGAATCAAACCCAGACCCTGGAGGTGCAAGGCAACAGTGCTAACCACTAAGCCACCTGCCGTCCATTAAAAGGTGAAGTTCTTATAGTTTATCATACAAAAACTCAACGCAAACCTTGATACATTTCCAGCAGAGAGTTCAGCTCAATTCATCTGGTTCTACAAAAAACTTTAAAGTGTTCCTCCAAACAAAAAACCAAGATAACTTTTTACTCGTCATAGACAAGTGCTTTCTTAATAACTCATAGGTTCTATCTAAGCGATTAGCAACAAAATTCCTGAAAGGTTCTTTGAACAGTTTTAAGTTTGTAGATTCCTAAAAGGTTTTTTTTTTTTCTTTTTTGGATGCCCTTTCTTGTTGGGTAAGACAAACAAAATGAAGGGTAAGGGTGCTAGGACTTTTTTGTTTGATTATATGCATGTACACCAATCAGGCAAGGGCAGCTCTGGCCCCTAGGGTATGACTCCAAAAGACCTTAGGTGAAAAGTGTGCTGTTGTGTCGGTTACCGGGAAGTTAGCAGTGCCAGTGGTTGCAGTGTGAGGCCTCAAGGGATTGGACTTGTTTGTCAAACTTAAATCTGTTAAATTTGGGGGCCTAGTCAAAAACCTTGAACTTGTTTCTTGCTAAAACTCCACAAGACCTCTGGTGGTGTGCTATGCTGTCTGGCACATGTTGGCAGTGGATCATTTTGGGTGTTTGGGGTTGTGGGGTTGGGGCTTCTATTGGTCTGACTTGTTTGTCCAGCGCATTCCATGGGATCTTAATCAGATTTGGATTTTGGAAGCCGTATTAGTTGTCTTGGGTTCTTTACCTGCTGGACTGGTGCATGGCAAGCTGTGGTACACTGCGTGTTCTGGATTCCTTTTATTCAGGTCAGCATTGCCTTCCTTGTCAATTTCTGCTCCATTGGCTTTTCTGTGGCATCAGACCAGATGGGCTGGTCGTTAGTCCTTGAAGACATGGGTGAGCCTTGGGTGGCCATGATTCTATCACCAGTGTGCTGGTATATAATTTTAACAGATTTATTTCCTTCATCTGTCATAATGTATACACAATATATATGTATAGTAAAAATGCACAGAAAATGTGATCAACAGCTTATCCTAGCCAAGCGTATTATGGCTCTAAAAAGGAATTGAATACTGCTGCTGGAATTAAGGTGAAATGTTCAAAAAAACAAATCATAATTAAACTAAACAGCTGCCACAGGCTCAGCAGCAGGTCAAAACTCTCCTTCTCAATGACCTAACTATGTTTGTCACTGCTCTTCTACTTTCTGCCCAGGCCTGAATGAAAGAAGAAATATGGAGTTACTATGAGTTATTTATGACACTGAAACTCAAGCGCTCTTGTTCATCCACGAATCCATCCTGACTCATCGAGTATCGCTTTTCATCTGAGATTACAAATGACTCGGTATCAAAGTTGGAAGTAAACGATTTAGCAAACGGCTAATCAAAATAGAGATTTTTATCGGAGCCTGACTGATTGTCATGAACAGATTGTTTTGTAATGGATACATCTGGTGTCGTTGTAATTATAGATTTTCTCCGTGATCTTTCAACACTAAAAAAAAAATTAAAAAAAAAATGGTAAAAGAAGCTGAGTCAGATTTATAAAACATAATTTGAAAGAATACATGTGGGAAATAAACATTAGAATTGTGGTTATTTTGGAAAGATTAGTGATTTGAACAATTACTATAACACTTTGTATGAAAAAAATCAAAAAGTTTTTTTTATTATTTTGTGTCATTTAGTTGAGCTAAGTAAAAAAAATTAAAACAAAGCGAGTATGAAATACAGTGTGTATACAAAAGTATACAAAACTGTCATAACATTTATGTTTATGGTCTTATAATGGATGGAAAAATTATTAATTGTCTCCCTTTTCATTATCTTCTGTCATGTTTGGGTAGTTCACCAGGGCATACAAGCCATTGTCACACACACACACCAAGTATTGCCCTTGATCAGGGCTGTAGAGCAATTTAGAATTCAGTCTAGTGGTAGAGGCTGGTCAGCATTGCAGCTGTAAATAAAAGAATACAGATGGTTCCAAGACATTTTGGAATGAATTAGAAGCAATTATTAAGGAGTCGAAGTCTTTTTTAAGATGACGAAAGATATGTTTTCTCACTGAAATATCGCTGTTTTATTGCTGTATATATAGAAAACCACTGAAGTGGGGGTGTGCTTACTTTTATTTAAAACTAGATATGTCCAACCACAGACGGTCCTAAGCCCGGGTTAAATGCTAGGGTTGCTTCAGGAAGGGCTTCCAGCGTATAACAGCTTTTTGGCTCACTTAATCATTTTATTTTTTATATTTGTTCCATGAAATTCAATAATTAATTATCAATGTATTTTGTTTGTCTTTTCAGGTTGTCCCAGCCATGGGTCACCACAATGAACCATCTAATCAGCACAGGATTTACACTGGATGCTCTTCCTGAAACAACCTTCCCATTTTATTCATGCTTGGGACTGACACTGCATCCAGTGGGTGAGGTTTGGGCAGATTAAACCTGGGCCTTCCACATGGTAGGCGGGAAACCTACCACTGAGTCACCAATGCCCTGCATGTGGGGAAATATTTTTAAATTATGATTATCAGTTTGTCCCTGATGAGCAAGTCGAGGACGATGGTGGCAAGAAAAAAAACTTCCTAAGAAGACAATAGGAAGAAACCTCGAGAGGAACCAGTGTCAACATTGACCCCATTCTCATTTGGTGAATCTATAATTCACCCAACAATATAGAGATAATCAACTGCCTGAAATCTTGCTCAAAGTTAGCAACTCACTTGACTTCCAACCCCAAAAGATCAGCGACTCAAGTTTATACCAACCCACCCAACAACTCACCACTGCAATCAATGGCGTTCCATAGTTAATGAACTTTCTGACCTTTTGGAAAATGTATACTGCTTAACCAGATTCCATGTATTTAATAATTCAGCTAGTGAGAGAATAGAAATGCTGGCCTCAATAAGAGCAGGAATATTTGTCTGTTCAAGAGAGACAGTTGACATTT
Organism: Clarias gariepinus; assembly: GCF_024256425.1. Classification (NCBI taxonomy): domain Eukaryota; kingdom Metazoa; phylum Chordata; class Actinopteri; order Siluriformes; family Clariidae; genus Clarias; species Clarias gariepinus. The sequence continues at coordinate 4,786,966 of NC_071124.1, read as the reverse complement.
CAATGCTTAGGCCAACCAACAAAAAAACTCATTACATGCCCAATCCTTTCGGTGGGTTTTATTAAGAGTGAATCTTTAGCATTTATCAGACGGGCTACAGGAAAATCCGAGGCTAGAATTAAATGTCCGGTGAGGCTCGTGAGGCATGAGAGAGAAGTGGAGAGTAACACTGTGTTGTAGAGCATTAGCTCTCCGAATGTGATACATTCATAACAGTGAGTGTGCTCGGGGATTTGCAGCTACTCGGATGGACCTCTGCTCTGCTGTTGAATCTTTCGTGCCGGAGGATCTCGTGTGCATTATTGATGAGGTCTGGTGTTGGGTTTCAGTCGGAGAGGAAATGATAAGGTACAATGTAACGGCATGCTGTGATCGGCGAGAGCCGTCACTCTCAAACACTGCTGAGGTGGCAAACTGTTGCGCCACTTGCGCATCATGGTGATCTGACTCTCGATTTACTTCAGTTCCTCTTTGGTTACCGCTGTGCCACCAGCTGCACTTGCCGTTCATTTAATTGAGATCTGTGATGTATCTGTGTAAAATCGAAATACCAACCAGACAGATCAATATCATATGATTTACATAGACTCAAAGACCATAATTTGTATATTTTAAAGAAGGTTTTAGTAATGCAACCTTATGCTTGGTCCAGGTTCATGGAGGTATTATATGGAGGTCTTGTATTGACTGGGAATATTATTATTATTATTATTATTATTATTATTATTATTATTATTATTATTTTCATTATCTTCAGTTCTCTACACTCATCCTTGTCTTCCGACTGTTCCCTTTCAGGGGTCGCCACAGCGAATCATCTGCCTCCATCTAACCCTATCCTCTGCATCCTCTTCTCTCACACCAACTAACTTCATGTCCTCTCTCAATGCATCCATAAATCTCCTCTTTGGTCTTCCTCTAGACCTCCTGCCTGGCAGTTCCAACCTCAGCATCCTTCCACCGATATATTCAGCATCTCTCCTCTAAACATGTCTAAAGAAGCCTCTACAGAAGTTCTCTACAGATCTTTATTAATTTCGTTATCAGACTAAGAAACAGTTATCCTTATCATTGTTCCATATCCAATTCTGACAATGCTTTACTACCATCCAATCTTAATTAAGCAATATCATAGGCAAATTTGTTACTTTATTATACCCAAATCATAACTCGATTTCCCAGCATGCACATCAACACTTATATCATCCTGATTCCATTCACTTGCACATTGTTCTTCTGTCCTTATTGTTTGTCTTCTGTCCTTATCGTTTTGTCCACTTTCAGAACTTGCACTCTACCTCAATTCCAGTCATGACAAGTTTAAAATAATTTTTTTTTTTTTTTTGTAGTGGTTCTATAGTGGTTAGCACTGTGGCCTCACACCTCCAGGGTCAAGGGTTCGATGCACGAGCTTGCACGCTTGGTGGGTTTCCTCCGGTTTTCCTCCCACAGTCCAAACACATGAAGATTAGACTAATTGGTGTTCCCAAATTGCCCGTAGTATGTGTGCCCTGCAATGGATTGTTACCTGTCAAGGGTGTTCCCTGCCTCGTGCCCTAAGTCTCCTGGGATAGGCTCCAGGCCCCCCGTGACGCTGTATACAATATAAAGCGGTATAGGCAATAAGTGAGTGATACTGTGATCAAAAACTTAAAATATACCATGACAATGCTAAGGGTCACTTAAAAGTCAGTAATAATACAGCGATGCATGTAGATACATGTAGAAGACACACTTTGGTTATGTTGTATTTGTATTCATGCACTGGCTGTGGGACACCGCTTAACAAACTGCAGTGGTACAAGAGGAATAAAACCCGATGTTATGTTCTAAGGAATGTAAGAAGATTTTTAAACATATCTTAGATGTTAAAAACAAAACAGAGGGTTGCTCCCCTCAAACATCTCCCCGATGAAATTTGTTTTGAAAGACGTTTAAGTAATGAAAATTAGGATGTACAAGATGTTCCTCTGGAGCTGCACCTGTTTCTTAACCACATCAAACCTCGCTGTAAAAGGAAGCAAAAAAACAAAACTACAGGCTAAACACACGGAAGCCTTTGGATAGCGTTAAATTGGCTGGCTGTGAAAAATCCAATTTGTTCATTAGGACCACAATCAATACGATGGTTTATGTTGGGATGCATCTGTGATTGGAAAAGCTGCGCCGAAGCCTTTGTGTAAATTCCATAATTCAATCCATTAATTCTGTTAATTCCACATCTGTTTCATCTTATAACATTAACCAGTGACACTAACTCACCATAATGCGGATCAATCTATGATATAATATGCTCGGTTATGTTCAAACATGAGGTCGTAATGTTCGGATCAGATCGAGTTTTCCTCTTTATCTGATCATATTCCTGCCTTTCATTTACTCATGTCATTATTTACCGAGCTAGTGTGAAAGCGGACCTGATTTGTCAGCGTACGACTTCGCCGTTGTTCAGGTTTCAGCGAAATCAAATCGAATTTGACCTCTAGTCTAAACACCATCATGCTCTGAAGCATCTCCTATAGGCAGATGAATGAAAGAGAACCAACTATAAAATTGTCTGGCAACGTTATGGGGCACTTAAGCAATGACTGAAGCGCAATGGCTGATAAAAGAAAACAAAATCAATATTCGTCATTCTGCGACTCGATTGCAAAACTCCATTTGCTCATAATGACTGCTGCTAATGAGGAAGCCTCGGTGACTCCTCGAGCCACGCCGTCCGAACTCGCCTAATTATTTGAGTGTTACAGTAAACCATGACACTTTATTGGCATACAATTCCATAATGGCACCAATCGATAGAAACCGGGAGGCTTTTGCACGGGTTCATTTTGACACTTTGAATAATTGCCTTGCAAAGAAAAAAAAAGTCAAGAGTTTGGTGGTCTGGAATGTTTCCACTGCTAAAAAAAAAAAGAAAGAAAAGCAGCACATAACCGTGGGTCTGTTTCGCCTCTTGGTGTCCATATTTCTGCTTTGGCCACGCCTTCTCATCATTAGTGACATCCGTATGTAGTTTTTTTTTTTCAACCATGTTTTGTCATATATGTAAGAAATAAATAGAAATAACAGGATGTGCTTTTATAGGAATGGACTTGTGTAGAGGTGTGATCCTGGTAAAGGAATATGACCAAGAGGTTAAGCATTATTCTATATCCCATATATATCATTCCTTCTATACTAAAGCAGTTTAACTTTATACCCATTTATATTTGTATACATTTAAATAGACCTTTTTAATTGCTTTTTCGTTTCATTAAAATTAACCTTTTTTTTATTATTATTATTTATTTAAACAAGGTCACAAACATAAACCCGATTTTGCTAGCCATTGGAACTAAGTCATTTAGAAAATGAATGAATACCTATTGACCAATTAGAATTGCGTAATGCAAAGCTTTCTTTCACTGTAGCCTGTATAAAATATTATAGATTATATTTTCTATTCATCTTCTCTACTAATCCTATAACCCCATAACCGCACATAAACACATGGTGCACTTACATTCACGCATCTCAGACACTCTGGCGCAGATGCTGCCTGAACGAAACAAAACCACTTCTGGATCAGACACGCCAAATCAGTCCTTCTACACTTTTATGGGAGACGCAGGTGATCCAATTACGGCGGCCATTTGGCTTAAGTGTCTCTTCACATGAGAACACGAGCAAATAATCTTCAGATATGACACAATCAACAGCGCACACACTACGTCCCGTGCTCAGGCTTCAAGATCATCATGAACAAATGCCCAGAAGATACAGATCATCCCCAAATACACACACACACACACACACACGGTTACACATACACTCTGCTGTTGAACCCTAAGATTTCAGTGTTGGGAAATAATGTAAGGCCCCAGGGTTTGGCGTGAGAGATAAAGGCTGCAACACGGTGATGATCTCTATTGATCGGCAAGCCTGGGTGTGTAGAGAAGTTGGAGCATTTGTCACAGTGCCGTGAGGCTCAATGACTGATCCCACCACACGCTGATGAATGTGCTTGTGCTCCGAGCTTCTTTAATTGATGATGTGCTGCTTTAGGGTGATCTGCTTTCTTCGATACATTCATTTATTTTCAAAACAGATCCCTTTTTAATTATGTATTCTGTTACGTTTTTTAAAAATGGGATGGATAGATAGATAGATAGATAGATAGATAGATAGATAGATAGATAGATAGATAGATATTTAATTAATTATTTAAGACTGATAAATTTTTATTCATGGAATATAATCTGAGAAATCTGAGAAATCTATTCTATAAATCAGACCTAGTTAGCTGGAAAACTAGCTACACCATTTTCCCCACTGTTTCAGTCAATAAGTCCTTAATTTTTACTAAAGAAGAACATCATTGTTTTTAAAATAATGCAGGCAGTTCTCAGTAAGGTGGTACGGTAGATTAGTAGTTAGCACTGTCGCCTTGCACCTCAAGGGTCAGATTTGATTCCCGCCTTGGGATCTGTTTACATGTTCTCCCCGTCCTAGGTGCGTTTCCTCCCACAGTCTAAATACAGGCAGATTGGGCTACCTAGCATTCCCAAATCGCCCATAGAATGTTGACCTGAGGTCCTAGCATGATTGTAAAAATGGGAATAAATACGGTGGTCACCATTGGCCTCCAAGTTTCTAGATGGACTACAGAGGTTCCTAGAAGTATGGGTAAAATTCCTTATAGTAGGATTAATTTAAAAACAGAATTCTTTGATATTGAACTCTAGCTAGTTATTAACTACATTTTTTAAATGTTACTAATAAGCAAACTTTATATATATACTGTATATATATATATATATATATATATACTCAGCAAAAAAAGAAACGTCCATTTTCAGGACTGTGTATTTCAACAATAATGTTGTAAAAATCCAAATAACTTTACAGACTTTAATCAATTAATTTACATGCACCTGTGGAATGGTTGTTAAGACCTTAACAGCTTACAGAAAGTAGGCATTTAAGGTCACAGTTTTAAAAACGCAGGACACTAAAGAGACTTGTCTACCGATCATGAAAAACACCCAAAGAAAGATGCCCAGGGTCCCTGCTCATCTGCGTGAACGTGCATTAGGCATTCTGCAGGGAGGCATGAGGACTGCCGATGTGGCTAGGGCGATAAATCGCCATGTTCGCACTGTGAGACGCCTAAGACGGCGCTACAGGGAGACAGGAAGGACGGCTGATCATCCTCGCGGTGGAAGACCACGTGTAACAACACCTGCACAGGATCGGTACATCCGAATATCACACCTGCGTGACAGGTACAGGATGGCCACAACAACTGCCTGAGTCACACCAGGAACACACAATCCCTCCATCAGTGCTCAGACTGTCCGCAATAGGCAGTCCATGAGGAGGAGATGCACTGCAGTACTTCAAGCAGCTGGTGGCCACACCAGATACTGACTGGTACTTTTGATTTTGAGCCTCCCTTCATTCAGGGACACATTGGGAAACATTTTTAGTTTATGTCTTATGGTGTTGACTCTCTTAGTGGTCATACAAATATTTACACATTAAGTTTACTGAAAGTAAAAACAGTTGAAAGTCAGAGGACGTTTCTTTTTTTGCTGAGTATATATATGGAGGGACGGCATGGGTGGCTTAGTTGTTCAATTCCCACCAGGTCTGTGTGCATGGAGTTGCATGTTCTCCCTGTGCTTGGTGGGTTTCCTCCGGGTACTCTGGTTTCCTCCCACAGTCTAAAAACATGCAGATAAAGCTAATTGGCATTTCCAAATTGCCCAGAGTGTGTAAATGAGTTTCCTCCCACAGTCTAAATACTGTCTAAAGTCAGTGGGTATGTGTGTGAGCAATGGATTAGCACAGTGGTGCTTAAACTTTCAAGCCAGCAACCCCTAATTGAAGATCGACAAGATCTCGCGACCCCCACTATCAAAAACAAGCAATAAACATAACATGCTGTTCACAGTATTTTGACTACATTTACTATACATCAAAATAATTTTGGCTTATCTTTTAATGGGAAGGGTGTACTTGTTTTTTGTTTTTGTTTTTTTGCTTGTTGGGCAATCATGTGTTTTGCCGGGCTTTCATGAGCAAGCACTTCTTAACAGATTACACATTGAGGGAAATCTACGTTGTCAACAGTAGAGCAAGTGAATCCATACTTTATGAATTCTTCCTGATATTGCCCGACATTTCCTACTTGGTCGATGTACATGGTTTCGATGACTCGGGCAAACTGACCACAATTTCCTCAACATTTTTAGATTTGCGAATAACAAATTTATCCATCTCTGCGGTTGTGGTTTTCACGTGCAGTTGTGCGCTGTAGCAATAACTAGTGAGCCAGTCGCTGCACAGTGACGTCAAACAGTATCTTTGAGTCGCAAATTTATTTTTTTAAACACTCAGTTTAAACACTCACACTCAATCAGTAATATCTTTCCAAATCAGAAAATATTTATTTATTATTAAATTATTATTTATTTATTACTTGTAATACTGAAAAGTGTTTATTATAATCACAAAAAAAGACATAATTTTTTAATCCCTCTCGCGACCCCTTGAAATTATTCCGCGACCCCCAGTTTGGGAACCACTGGATTAGCACACCATCCAGGGTGTATCCCACCTCATGCTCTGTGATGTCTCATAGACTCCTGAGCTAGCTATAGATTATATGTGGTTAGAAATATATATATATATATATATATATATATATATATATAGAGAGAGAGAGAGAGAGAAATGAGGAAACATGAGGGGGTAAAAACAATCCTTGCTAGCAGAGTCATACTTTCAGCCCTTTGTGCCCCTAGCTAACTAGCTAGACAGCATGTGTTTAGCTAAAATGCTATTACATAAGTATGACAGAAATCTAATATATACATCTTGTATTAGTCCATGGTGGAAAAAACTAGATACTGTTTTAACACAAATCAGTGTCAAGCTAGCAGAAAAATCAAACTTTTACAATTTAATGTCGCTAGCATGTTAAAGTGGCTTATATTTGATCTGGTGGCTAATGTAGCTTAATTTAGAGATAGAATTTGAGCTAATAGTGTACAAATATGACAGACAGACAGACAGACAGACAGATGGATAGATAGATAGATAGATAGATAGATAGATAGATAGATAGATAGATAGATAGATAGATGGAAGGTTTCAAAAGTCTGAACCAATAAAAACAAATGTAATAAATAATAACAGACTTATTTAGATTGTTTTAGTCAAGTAATACTGATTAATATATATTAAGCTTTTTTTAACCTAGCAAGCTAATACTGTGCGTCACACATCAGTTACATAGATAGATAGATAGATAGATAGATAGATAGATAGATAGATAGATACCATTAAAAGTGTGTCTTTAAAGCTGTCTCTTAGTTAAAGTACATTATGGGACACAAACCCACTCACATGAACCTGATCTCAGTGTGTGTTTAAATCTGGCTCAGACCTTGTCGGAGCAGACAGAGTGTTTTTGTGAGACCTCCACACACGCTACGTCCCACCGGAGTATCGCATTCAACCTGAGCACACTTTGCATCACACATCACCAATTACACTGCCCTCCACCCCCAGCCCTTCCCCGTCTCCCTTTAGAAAGCCCAAACTAATTTGTCCCATTAAAGTTCAAGCAGGTCCTCTTTCACCAGTGCAGTCATATACAAAAGCATTCACTGTTTCCTTTTTGTTTAAATATTAGCTGCTCGTAATTTGTTCACGAAAACCGGACCGTTGTTCACGTCTCGTATTCAAAAGGACAAATGTGATGATGTCAAGTACACAAACTGGACATGTTTCTATTAGCGCTATAGATATAGAAAAGATATCATTAAAGCAAACGTTGTTTTACTTCGAATGCTTGGGTCGAATGTAAAACAATGCATTAAAAACAGAATCCCTCTTGCTGGTGGAGCCAGGAGTGAAAGGTGAGCTGAGGATTATGGCCATGACTTTTTAGCTGGCCCTCTAAATGTGTTATACTTCACTAAACCATCACAATAATGCTATTGTGGCCTCTGCTTTCCATCATAACCGTATTTTTTCCTCTTAAGGAGGTCATATCACATTTTGCAATAGAAACACTTTAAAGTAGGGATGCATCGATGCCCATACTTGTATCGCATACTCGTAATAAGATCCTTAAAAATTCTCTGATACCAACATCCGATACCGTCTGATCCACTGTGTGACCTCAGCCTAGGTTGTTTTCTTACACTAATAAACAGATGATGTGAAATGGCAGCCATGTGAACGTACCCCTTGATTAAAAATGGCAAGCAAAGCAAAGCAACATGCAAACTGTGCTAGGTGGAAACAAAATTTAGTCAATTCAGTCTGGTGAGTTAATTTCCCCTCACTCACCAGCGTATACGGTGGCCAAAAGTATTAAGACAACACATGAAATGTATTATAGTTTTCCCTGTGCACAAAACTTGTGACTTCACAAACTAATCCTAATCTGGCTGTTGATGTTGAGTTGTGCTAATTAACTGGAAAAATAGTGAAAAATCTTCTATGTGCCAATAGTATTTGGCCTCTTGGACCATGGCCTGGGTCATCTCCAGACCTAACCCAATAGCAAACTGTTGGACAATGGCGAGGAAAGTTGTAGCAATCAAGAAGCCATCTTGTTAAAGCAATCAAGCAGGCATGGACTAAGCAAGTGACACCAGAGTACTGCAAACGACCCTCTATATCCAGCCAGATCCTGTATGTTTTCAAGTGTAATGTATTAAATTCATATTAAATATTGATTGTTGTATAAAAATTGTATTGTATAAAATAACATTAAAAACAACAATGTCTCATGGTATCAACGTTCTCCTCAATAAAAATCGTAAAAAAAAAACAGATTAGCTGTCACTGGGACACAAGAGTGACTGAATATCTCCATGCAGTCTCTATGGATATTCAAAATAAAATCATTCTCCAGCCCACTAGAAAGCATACAAGAGTCTGATCAGGTTGAGAGGCTCTTCATATTCCACTCAGGAAAGAATCCGAGTAGGTAAAGAATCCAGTCCGATTTCAGGCGATCTGGAGTGCATAACTTTGTCATCTTGAGAGCCGTGCTGAAAAATAACACTTAAAAAGCCAGCCAAGCGGATGAGCGAGTGGCAGCCGCAAGACCATAAAGGAAAATTCCAGCCAGAAGAGCGTTTATAGTTTCCAAAGAAAAGAGGCAACTTTGGGTCACCTGCTAACTCCAGTGTCACAGGTTATATCGGTGAAGTGCAGTTTTTAAGATGTTAAACAAAAATTCCTCCTTAAGAGCTCTGGAACAGCAGAACTAATGTGTTATCTGATATCTGACACACATCTTTAACATTTTCAACATTTTAAAGAAGACGTGAATGACAATCTCAGCTGAAGGGGCTCAGAGCCCACTATAGTCATTCCCATAAACACCAACACCACTTGCACATTACAGGACCCTGAGAAGCTATCGTCACACCCAGTACGGCCCTGACCTCGCTCCAAGCCATTTCCACATGTTTGGGTCATTAAAAAAGTTTCTGGAAGGCCAGCGTTTTAGACATAAATCAGGGGATTATATAGAGAAATAAAGGGTGTTCGGTTTGACTTGAATGCTCCTCGTACGTTGCATGAATAGATAAAGTTTATCATCTAGCTAGCAAACCACAATAACTAGGAAATAAGCACAATGTAAAAAAGCGTAGCTAGCTTCGTTATTGTTAAGTCATAACACTATAAAACTACATTTGGTCCTAAATATCAGTCAGTTACCAGTCTCAATCCTATTGAGTAAACGCAACTTCATAAAAGTTATAAGGAAAGCTACACTTATACTTTAAGTATCCTTTTAAATTAATGTACGTGGAGACTTGTAGCGCGGTGAAGCATCTTTTAAGTTTAGGTTGGGGTAAATCAGCAAATCAATGCCGCACAGGCATGACAGCTCGGAGATGGCCCCATAAAAGCAAAGGTGCGAAACAAAAAGAAGACAAGGGGAAAAAATGGAGGGAAAAAAAAACCAACAACAACAACAAGCTATTTCGATTTAAAGCACCTATCTGAGATCCAAGAGCCTTGAGAATTGGATTGGATTACTGTCAGGCAGATTTACTCCGGAGGCACGTTGGCTCTGCATCATCGTAGGGCCCCCTGCTCCTCGATCAATGGCAATATTTACGGCGTCCGTTTCAGGCGGCCCTTCACCACCACGCATGGAGCACTAAACAAACACAAGGCAGTGCTTTCCCAATCACACATCCACTCGAACATCAGGCTCATCTTTCCATCCGGACATGGGGGGAATGACAGCGTGGCCTGCTATTCGTTTATTTTACACTAAAGTGGGTTCGAAAAGTGGGTTGTCAGATATCATAAAAGTGTTTCAAGTGAAACTTTAATTTAAATAAAATGCTTTTTTTTGTTCTTTCTCTGTCACTGCTATTAACACTTCAATTAAGAGCAATGATAATGAGGGTACCTGTAGTTACAGTATATGACTGAAATAACCCTATATAACTGACATAAAACTGCACAACAGATCTAAACTTACAGTAAATTATCAACTTAAACCTATGTATAACGTTGACATAACCCCATTAAACTGACAGAAACCTACAGTACTGTGCTAAAGTCTTAGGCACTATATTATCTTTAGTAAAAATTTTGTTTTATATGTTCATCATGTCTGCATAATTATGTGTAAAACCATTGGCTATTTCCAAACATAACTTAAAAATTCATGAACAAATAACATTACAGAAGAATAGTTGCAGGCCTGTAAAGAAGGCACTATATTACATAAATAAACCTAATGTACTGTAGGCTTCTAGGTTTTGCATGAAAATAGATAGGAGTGAGTGTGACAAAGTTACCAGAAGAAATCATATTATTAAGCACGCTCAGTAAAACCTGTAAAACTTCTGTTTCGCTTACAATTCTATACTGTACAAAAGTTTTGGGCAAATAATCAGTAGTGTTAGATACAGATTTGAACAGTTTTATTAGTAAAACAGCTGGGAGGTTTTACTGAGTGTGCTGGAGAATATGCAAGAAAACTGGTCTGTCATGTAATATGTTGCTTTCTTTACAGGCATGCAAATATTCTTCCGTAATGTTATTTATTTATATATGTTTAAGTTATGTTTGGAAATATTAAATGGTTTTGCACATAATAAGGCAGACAACATATACATACATAACCACCTTTATAGTAAAGATAATGTAGTGCCTAAGACGTTTATATAGTACTGTAATTAACATAAGTAACATAAATCTATATAGCTAACGTAAAACTACGTAAATGTCATAACCCTTTATTGCTGAATAATTGCTGAACTAAATCTACATGGCAGACATAATGCTACAGTCATGGGCAAAGTTTTTGAGAATGACACAGATACTGTATGTATTTTCACAAAGTCTGCTGCTTCGGTGTTTTTATATCTTTGTGTTAGATCTTATCCTGGTATACTGAAGTATAATTAGAAGCATTTTATAAGTGTCAAAGGCTTTATTAAAAATAACATAACGTTTATGCAAAGAGTCAATATTTGCGGCATTGACCCTTCTTTTTCAAGACTTCTGAAATTCGACCTGGCATGCTGTCAATCACCTTCTGGGACACATCCTAACTGATGGCGCAGCCCATTCTTGCTTAATCAATGCGTGGAGTTTGTCATAATTTGTGGATCGGTGTTTGTCTGTCCGCCAATTCTCAATGGGATTAGGGTCTGGGGAGTTTCCTGGCCATGAACCCAAAATTTCAATGTTTTGTTCTCCAAGTTATAACTTGCTTCGTGTGCTCCATCATGATGGAAAATACATTGTTCATTACCAAACTGTTCTTGGAGGGTTGGGAGAAATTGCTCTTGCTTTTGATGTTTTTGTTCAATTCTTTTAAGACTTCTTTGGCTGAGAAGCAATTCCACACATTTTCAAAACTTTTGTCCACAGCTGTACATGGCTGAGCTCTTAAGTCTACACAACTAATAATTATGCATAATGACAATAATCCAACATACAGTAACCGAACTTTATTCTACATAAATGACCAAAGCATATAGTATGTATTTGACATAAAAAATATATAATTAAAATAAAATCAACATAATATCTAGTATAATATCCCTTATTTTTGACTTAAACTTTTGTAGTTGACCTACTGTAAACATAGATAACTAATATAAATATACATACGTAACTCTCATAAAGCTACTGTACATACATAAACATTTTTTAAAAAGTCTTATTCTAAAAGGTATTTTGGCTTGAGGTACTAATGTTATCTTGTAGTATAGCGCTACCTATTCAACGAGATATTTAGCGTTACAAAGTGTATTTTATATTGTATAGTAGTAACCTGTTCACACATCCTTTAACAACCTATGAATATATTTACTCCATGAACCCTATTTCACCTCGTAGTCCACCGTTCTGGTGTATTTGCTAATTGAAATCACTTGAGGTAAAAATGGCTGCAGTTAACAAAGTGCTCTTATAGAAATCCTAACTGGATCATATTGAGTTATTGTATAACTGCTCAGCTGCTCAACCACGAACAACTGACTTTATATTTCATCCTTCTAAAAAAAAAACAAAAAAACAAATGACTATTTTCATTAGCTAATGCCCACAAATGGACAGGACGCAACTCCATGTTTTAAAAAAACAAAGCCTGGTTATGAGGAGGAAATCAGTAGCCATGTATCACGCTGGGAGAATCGGGGCATTCATTTTACTAACTGAGCAACTCTTCAGCAGTGGAGGGGAAAAAATGCAAGATCATAAATTAAAATCATATGATTTTCCATTCCTTCACTCTGAGAGTATGTAATATAATTTAGCCTTACAATGCCCGCGTGGTGAACTAACAAATTAGATGAGGTGCATGTATCCGTAATTTTTGCTAGAATCAGAACGCGATGACATTCGGTTTTACTTTGGATTATCATTTCATTATTCTTATTATCTTTTTCTTGTAGTAGGTTTAAATCACTTAAATATTAATAATATAAATAACACTAAATGTGTAGATTACGGGCATTTCAAATAATCCAAAATGTAAAACAGTCAGGGCGACACTGGCTTAGTGGTTATCACTGTCACCCTGCACCTTCAGGTCCCGGGTTCGATTCCCACCATGGAGTCTGTGTGCATGGAGTTTGTGTGTTCCCGCTGTGCTTGATGGGTTTCCTCCAGTTTCCTCCCACAGTCCAAAGATGCAAAATGCAGATTAGGCTAATTGGTGTTTCCAAATTGCCTGTAGTGTGTGAATGAGTGTGTTAGTGTGTGCCCAGCGATAGATTGGCACCCTGTCTAGTCTAAGTCTCCTAGGATCGGCTCCAGGACCTCCTCCGACCCTGTATACAGGATAAAGTTGTATAGCCAATAAGTGAGTGGGAGTAATACACTCAGGTGACAAATTAAATGAAAAACTGACAATGTGTCATAGGAAGGTGAAATAAACAACAGCTTGGGATTCGTCCTACACCCCCCACATTTTTTTAATATTGATTTTGGATTTTGATGTTTTAATTATTGGTGAAGGGTGCAATCTATCATAGGTGTTCAACTAGGTTAAGATCTGGTGCCTGAAAAGCCTCTAGCCTTTCATTTACCTCTTCATTAAACCAATCAGTGAGCTCTTGCCTTGTGGATGGGGGCGGAGTTATCTTCAGGATAACACAGCCTCTTTTTTTTTCCTCTAATTTGTCACCCATCATATACTGTATGGTATGTATATACAATATAATTAGTTTTTTTTGGGTTTGCCTGGGCATGTTTAATGCCATTCCATAAAATCACCATTGTCCATGTGGTGTTGAGTAAAAGAAAAAAACCTCATGTGGTTTTAATTCCTCGAAAGTGTGCTATCGCAAACGCAGAACACCAAATCACGCCAGCTGCTTGAGTCAAATGCCCTACAGTAACTCTGTGTGAGTGTGTGCAAACTGTGTGTGTAGGGAGTTACAACGTGACACACTCTGGGTGGCAGTCGTGGGCGAACACCAGCATTTACACTCACTGTCAGCGTGACAACAAAACTCAGCACCCACTCAGCGTGACATATGAGGGGTCTCTCTCTCTCTCTCTCTCACACACACACACACACAGACACACATACACATACATACACGTGTTTATCTCACTATCCTTCTGAGGACATTAATACACCTAATTTCAACTGTGCCACACCTAAATCAAACCTTAATCTCAGGAAACAAAAGAAAATGTTTTATCATTAAAAAAAAAAAAAATTGGACAAGACTCTTGAACGAGATTTTTGAACAATCATAAATAAGGTTAAAATTGTCAAATGTTTATTTTTATATTTAGGGGAAAATTTGATTAAAAACATATACACATGTCTCTTTTTTAGGAGTGTCAGCCTAAATACATTTTCAAAAATCAACCTAATAAAACCTAAAATATTCAAAGAAAATGTCAAATTTTCTCAATCTTTTTTTTCAGGCATGTGTCGTATAATTATATAAGCCAATAAAATCATTAAATAAAAATATATTTTTATTACAATTTCAAACAATGAGGTGTGTAACTTATTTTCTCTTTATTTTTAATAAAAATCTAATTCAAATTTTTTTTTTTTTATATTTTAGTTTCCATTTTTCTGTGTCTATATATAATGTATATATACTTATATCTTGATCCCCTTCTCCGCACATTTAACATGGATTGATGTATTTCCTTTTGAAACAGGAAGTCACTGTGTTTCAACGAGCTTGACTTGTTTCCAAAACAGATTAAAATTCTGAATTCTGAGCACTAAATTATCAAAATCTGTTTTCAAATATTTTATTTTTTTCTCATGGATGCTTTAACTATCTAAAATATTTGTATGATATAGTCTAGAATGTTTGACTTACTATGTGTTTTTAAATCAATTCTAATAGATATATAAATAAAACATCAGTTTGGAGGTAACCGTAAATTTTTCAGTATATAACTGACAATACCGTAAGCTGAAAGCGCTGTAAGTACTAAGGTTTTTCCTCTCTCTCTGTCTCTCTCTCTCTTTCTAATACCCGTTTCTAGCCGGCGTCGACTGAGTGTGTGCTCGCTGAACTACAACTACACTCGTGCGCATTTGCAAAAGACTCACTACCACTACGGTAGCTGACGCACACATCACATCGTTAATGCGTTTTACTTTTTTCAACTGCTACTAATAATTTCCATAATTTTTTAATTGCATTATAAAAAATTGTTACACTTATACCAATTAAGATTATGCATATTCCAAAAGAGATCAATATTTACTATATATATATATATATTATAATTATATATATAATTGAATTAGAAGATATACTTTTTATGCGTTGACGATTAAAAACAGGAGTCCTATTGAATCTGTCCTGGAATATGATTATCCATGTCTACGTTTTGAACACTGGTGTTTAAGGCCTGAATCTGGCCTGTGAGCATTTAAAGGAATAAACAAGTGCATTTAAAACGGCTACAGGAACTAAATTTGGAAGCAATTACAATGATGGCAACTGTGGTCGTTTTGAAAGGAGCCATTTGCTTGTGATCAAATAGAAGCGAAACATGTGCGTCTTTGTGAGACAGATCTCTGCTAGAACATCCCAACTCGTTCGAGTACACGCTTCAAAACCAAATGTGACATGACGCATAAATAAAGCTGCAACCTGTATTACTGATAGAAGACAGAGTTCGGTTTGATTTTTTTCCCTTCTTCGAGTATGAGTATGAGTAAAAAGGGGAGTTGTTCTTTCTCAAATTTGTTTAGATCTATCAAGCTAATTATTAGTACAGTAGATAATATTATGTGAATCCGATGTACTGTATATGCGTGGTTAAAGAAATGGACAGGGCGTTAAACGTGTCTTGTAGGAATTGATGCATGTATAATAATAGCCCTTATTATGTATTTAAGTAGCTGAGATTGTGCAACAATAAATGTAAGCGTAAAAAGATAAATAGGCACAAGGTGTCATTTATTAATAAATAACATAATTCAAATTGAGAGGATGCTCAAGGACACAAGGACATGCCGTTATAGGAACGTAATTAACTTCAGGGTGCGAAGAGTAATTTCACGTCATCACACCACCTTTTATTTATTTATTTATTTATTTATTTAAAACTTGTTTCCTGTGCTTCCTGTCGTGTTTCATTCCTTAAACAGTTCATCGTTTCAATGCCTGAAGCCCAGTACAAATACGAGGTCATAAAGCGTTACAATTCAAGATTTTACTAATTTTAAAAAATGGTTCTCAGGAAATAAATTACATCAAGGCTGAAAAGCAAAATTAAATTGGACAAATTCTGCTTGTTAATCTGGTTAATTATTTTCTTCCCTCAATTCTGTCCCCCTTCTGGTCCTAATTTAGGGTTGTCCTTTAGATGAGATCTACTGGGGGGAAAAAAACAAAAAAACAAAAAAACATGAAACAATTAAAGGCATTAGACAACAATTAGATAAATGGCATCCAAACAGACACGGTCCTTTCTCACGATTTTATTATTTGATGTGAGCGAAGGGTTGAGGATTTCAGTACAGAGCCGTAACTGTCCCACTCCTTCACCCTTGTTTTTTTTTTTTTTCTTCCAGAAGTTTCTCAATGACTCACGTTTTTAAGAACCCCACGGGCAAAAAAAAACGCAGAGAAAACAAAACAAAACGAAACGAAAAACAAAAATGAGATAGATAGTTCAGTCAGATCATTAATGATAAGTCACAGACAAGACCGTTCCTCTAAAAAGTGCATTCACAAACATGACAAATCTCAAATCAGGATATCCTTTTTTTTCATGATACAAAATATGCATACCAATTTTGTTCTTTTTACTCTATACACAATAAGATTCTGTATATCTCTGTCTCTTGTCTTTACAAAGGTTAAAAGCGAGTCTGTAAAGGCAGCAGCTTTTTTTCAAGATCCTAGCTTTTTCATCTTGTACCAGGTCCGTTACACCGACATGTGCTAGATTTTCAAATAAAACTTTGCGATGTGTCTGCATCGGCCAGATGAAGAGACGTTTTGTCTTTATTGAAAGAGACAGCCGTAGTAGAAGTCTTAATTTTAAAAAACAAAAATCAATAAAATGTTGGGGCTGTTAAATATATTTTTCTTGTACCCGCTTTTGTGTATATTATAAATACTAATAACACCGGACATTAATATAAGACAATGCCAAGAGACTAAATGCAAAGATTAAAATAGTTCAAATTTTTTTTCCATCAAGTATCTACTTCATGAGTGAAAAAAATAAGCACACATTACGACAATGTATTTCGGTTTCACCTACTCCCATGTCTTGTACCTCGAAACATACACTGTAACCAGATAAACATTAGTCAGTCTATCCACAATGAGATTGCTCTTCATTTCATTTTTTTTTTCCTTTTTAGAGATCAACTGAGTAAAGATATTCTTCTTTTATGTGACATAATCCTTAAAAGCAGTCAAATGTACTGATAAGAACCAATAAAAGTACCATGCAAATCTTGCAAGACGACAAATTCTCAAACATGGAACATTTTTTTTTTCATAGCTGAAACAGGAGGATGGGAAATACTTCTACTCAATACCGAATACTATAGATCCAAAACCAACAGAATATCAAACTTCAGCTGTACATAATATAGTACATAAGAGACCAAATTGGATCAGGAGGAACTTTTGAAGTCTTTACTTAGTCTGTTTGTGTCTTCCTATTAAATAAGGGCTTATCAATTGATCCCGATCTCTTTGTTGTCCTCCAGGAACCTTGAGAAGGGACGTCCAGTTCCCACCTCCAGGCTTGTCTTCTCGAGACCAGTCATTGGAGGGCTGCTTCCGGTGCGTGCCCTCTCCATGCCCCCTGACATGCTGGCCAGAGAAGGGATGCTTCCCCCGCCGAGGCTAACAGGAAGAGGAGGAATGCCTCCGTTCTGAATGACGGAGATCTCGTTGTTCTTCATGGCCAGTCCGTTGGTGATGGCTGCCGCATACTGGTTCCAAAACCCCGGGTCTACATTCATTGCCCGAACTGCTAAGTCTTTCTGGAACATCTCGCTGAATTTCATTGCATCACCACCCAGCAGGGCCATTGGGTTTTCCACTGAGAGACGCCGCCCACGTCTGGCTGGGGCATTGTTCCACATGTGGGTGCCCATGTGAACCTGCAGCCCAAAAAAAAAAAAAAATTAGTTAAGAGTTGTGTAACATTTAACAAAATACAAATTGTATTTTTATATTGTATTTTTATATTATCTAAATAATTATATCTTCTTTGTTTGTGGATAATTTTATTTAAATTGACAAGATTAATACAATGTTAATACAATAATAATGCAATGATTTCTACTTACATAATATTTTCTAATTGTTATTGATATATAAATTAAGTTGGTTAAATATAGCTTAATTACTTAAAAATAATAAAAAAAATAATTCAATGTAAATATTCCTAAATTTTACTGTTGATACCTTTTTCTTAAATGTTTTTTTTCATTAATTTTTAAATAGCACAAAACAAAGAATATACAAAAGAAATTAAACTTAAACTCAAATACCAAGAAATCTAAAATATATATATATAAAAATAAAAAATATATATTAAATTCTAAATCAAAATTTATTTTTACATTTAATTATTTGACTTGACCTAAAATATACAGCTATAAGAAGAATTTTTATTATTAACATGTTGACCATATTAAAATTCTATTTACTTGTTACTGGTGCAACATTATTATTGCATTATTTAATATTATAAAGTGGTTTGAGTCGCATTCATGCATGTTTTCAGAAAATTATTGAACATTTATAAAAATAAAAAAAAACTGCATCTACCTTCAGATTTCCCTTCGTAGTGAATGCTCTTCCACAGATGGAGCAAGCAAAGGGTTTTTCTCCTGTGTGTGTGCGCTCGTGGATTTGCAGGGCACTAGCTGAGGAGAAGTTTTTCCCACAAGAATGGCAGTTATGCTGCTTGGGGGTCCGTCGTGGTGGAGGCGGTGCCAGCATTGGGTTGAGGCTGGGGCTCATTGTTGTCTGAGGCGCTGCGGCAGGCACCTGAAGGCCCATGTGTAGGTGGGAACCCTCACTCAAAGAAAGCGGTTTGCTGTGGCCGTTCAGCTCAAGTTTGACCAGACCTGGTGCTGAGCTCAGCAAACTTGAAGCAGTTAGACCTAAATCAGAAAAAAGTAGAAATATAAGACATTTTAAGGAATATTCTGTATTTATTTCAAACATTGATTTTATGGAGACACTCAAAAATACTGCTTGACAAACATCATCATCATCATACCTCGATCTCTTCCCAAGAACAGCATACTGAACTGATTCTCCTCTTTAACATAAGGCCTGGCAGGCTGGGCAGCTGTGAGATCTAGCACACCTGTGTGCTCAGCTGGTACAGAACCTGGAGATGGTGTGTCTGACTTTTCTGACTTCACAGTCGCTGTAGCTGCACCGGAGTCCTGAATATCCTCGGCTACACTGCTGCTGTTGTTATTCACCAGACTTGGAGACCTGGAACGATGGCTCTCGGGCTGACTATGAACAGGCGAAAGTGCCTGCATAGAGCCTGATGACTCAGACAGGGCTGGACTCCCCACGCTGTGGTTCTCTAAGTCTCCCACAGCAGAGGATGAGTCGTTGTTAAACACATCTCCACTTTCTCCACCGATCTCACTTCCGTTCTCTGAGGGCTTTAGACTAAAGGCGCGGTTCATGTTTGCTGTTGAGTCAATAAGCTTCATTTGGTTTTCCAAAGCAGCAATGCTGGAGATGACTGGGGTTGGGGGAGAATTGCTGGGAGACATCTCTCCATATGAATGTGCTGGTTTTGATGGGTCCATATCCCCATCTTTGACATCTACTTCATCATCGATGGCCTGTTCCATCTCATCAATCAGCTCATCATCATAATTGCTCATGTTGTCTATGCTCTTTTCATCAAAGTTAAAATCTGTGTCCATGTCTTGAAAGCCCTCAGGAAGAGGTGTGTTTGGAATCTGACCTCCCATGTGCATGCGAATATGCTGTTGCAATACTACAGCATTAGTAAACTTTTTCTGACATATAGGACATGAGTGTTGCACCCGTAGAGGTGGCTTAGACCTGTGAACCCCAAAGTGTGTTTTTAAGTTGCCCTTAGTAGTGAAAGCACGGCCACATATTTTACATTTAAAAGGCCTTTCCCCAGTGTGGATACGGTAGTGCATCTTGAGGGCACTCTGACAGCTGAGCACTCGATGGCAGATGACACATTGGTTGGGGTCTGTCATCTTTTTGTCAATGTTTTCCACCAGCTGCTGCAGCTTTGAGGTTTCTGACGTTTGCATAGAGTCCAGGAGGCCACCAAAGGGAAACTTGGCCTTGTACTGATCTGAGATCATTGGAAGGGCAGAATGAGAGCCAGAAGATGGAGGGGTCACTGGATCTGTGATCTGTGTGGTGGTAGTGGTTGTGGTAGTGGTTGTGGATGACTGCATAATCTGGCTCACAGTAGTCACGGGCATGCTGCTTTCCCCAGGTCTGGTGGTGCAGTTAGATGGCAAGTGAATCCCCTCTGGCTTCAAAACTGGGGGTGCATCGCTTCCCATTGTGGGCTGCGGAGAAGCGGAAGTGAATGCTGTGCTTATTTCAGTACTGAGAACATTAGGTGACAGGGATGCACACTCACTTGATGGAGGCGATGGCCTTGGAGGGGACCTGCTTATGGGAGTAAGACTAGGTGAATCCCCATACCCCCCTATCATACTGGGTAAAGTTGGGGGAAGCTGCAGCCCCACTGAGGTTGGAGCTGTGGACAAAACAGGCTTGCTGTCCAGCCATGTGGTAACAGGCTTTTCTGGAGGCAGCGACATGCCATAAGGAATGCCTGAGGTGGTTGGCACATTGTCCAGGTACTCAGGCACTGGATAGGGGTTCATTGGAATGTGTGGGTACTTTTCTTTGTGCCTCTGAAAGTGGACCTTCAAGTTTCCTTTCGTAGAGAAGCGGTTACCACAAATGTTGCATTTGAAAGGCCTTTCACCAGTATGTGAACGAAGGTGTATCTGAAGGGCACTGTCACTTCCAAATACCTTTGCACAAAACCTACATTTATGTTTAAAGAAGGGGTCTTCTGAGCTAGGCTTGGTGTCAAATACAGAGACATTAGGAGGTTTTCCTTTGCGGTGCTTCATCAGGGCAGAGAGCGGATCAAGTGCATTAGCAGTGGCTGCAATACTGGCCAGTGGATTGGGAAAAATGACACTACTTGAGGAACTTGGAGGCATCAGGGGAAGGTTGGAAGGGGAGCTCAGCAGGCTTCCATGGGTCAGTGTTGGAGGACTTGAGGTGTTTCTAGGGAGGGAAACACTGCTACTGATGCCAGTTCCAGCTCCACTGCTGCTGCTGTTGCTGCTGCTGCTGTTAGTGACTGAACTCTGAAGAGGCAACAAGGAAGGAACTACACTACAGCTTGATGGTGGATATGAGGAAATTGTTGAAGTGTTGCTGTTCATTATTGAACTGGACAGCTGGCTTCCTGTCTGTGATACATGTGAGTGACCCCCTTCCAAGGCAGAAGACAATGAGGTTGGACCTTGGGCGTTTAAAGTGGGTGGTACCCTTATAGCGAGCTGGTGGACAGGTGGTGTAATGAATCCATGTAGCGGGAGCTGACTGGAGATTGTGGGAAGGCAAGGGGCAGATGATGGCTGTGAGCCACCATTTGTACTGTGGTGTGAATGATGGCCAAGAGGTGTCTGTGTAGGGTTCTGCCTGTTCATGAGGGCCACTTGGCTTCGGATCTGCTCTATCAACTGAAGCTGGTGAATTTGCTGCTGCTGTAAAGCCATCAGCTGGTCCAGGATCATTGGGATGGCCATGGTGGACATGCCACTAGCTATTGCCCCACGGAAGCTTTGAGCGAACTGTGCCACAGCCACCCTGGTTCCATGCAGTGTTTCCAAAGTGACATTTGTGCTGGGCATGCTGTACCCTGTTCCAGAGGGCTGCGCTGTGTCGAGCTGAGGTAGGCTGACATCAGGTTCTGGTGATGTATCTGGATCTTCAGGGTCCAGTGTTTTCTCAGGAGACATTTCCACATCCATAGGCTCATCATCTTTGTCTAAGGTGTTTACTTGGTCCAAAGTCATCTCAGCTCCATCGTCTACGTCAGCTGGAGAGTGCTGGCCCTCGGCTGTCTCCTCACTGTCTGCAGGCTCACTCGGACAGCTGGGCACCGGTGAGGGTTCGGTTAGGTACTCTCGTGTCAGGTCCGATGCAATCTCATTCTCACTAATAATAAGCACAAGGGGGTTCTTGGTGCAACTCTTTAGATGTTCGCAGAAGTCAGACCATTTGAAAAACTCTGCGCAGCATTTCTCACACACATGGGTCTCCTCACTACCACTGCGGCTCTCATTACCACTGTCGGCATCGTCCAGGATCTCACCTGAGGCTGAAATAAAGAAAGAGGCAAAGAACAGAATAAATGAATAAATAATGCACATACATTCTGCACACTTTTCAGCACAACACCTACAAATTAACCTTTATTTTTTTTTCTCACTTTACCATGACCAGAATCAATATTCTTTTTTCTTTTTTTTATTTCAAACAAGTCATCTTATTTCACCAATTCTCCGAGCTGGGTTTTGTGCATTCTACTGCTCTCCATAGAGCCAGCTAATAATTTTCTTTGTGCAATCCATCAAATTATGAGAGCCTATCAATTGTGGATACTGCTGCTTAATGAAATTCCATACGAGCTATTGATTTCCAATATTTTTATACAATTCACAGCTGCCTTGCCTGTTGAGTACAAATCAGGTCTTTGATGGCCCTATTAGGATTCCCCTCTGCTATCAAGCCACCTCATTTCCACCTGAATTTCAAATGCCTAAGCCTCTTATTTAGCATTGCTAGGGTAACATGCAACCTCTGCATTTCATGCAGGTGATAGATTTAACCTTCAGCAAAGTCAGTCCACTCATTAGCACAATAACTGCTTTCTGACAGAAGCGACGGTTGTTGTGTCGCTTCATAATTAAGCCTCAAAAGTATGCTTCATAAAATTGCAACACTATACTAAGTAATTTTTAGGGAGAAATTGATTTGTGGGTTCGCTCCTACTAAATGAGAAATGCATCGTCGTTTAGTGTTAGAGCATGGCGTTAGTGGTAGATAGTGTGTACACTCCAGGATGTAGGATGTATTCTTTTTTTCGTTCTTTCCATCCTCATGTCTTTCATCACGCACTGTCTCTTTGGTCCTTGCTGCGAGAGCAAATTACATGGTTCTGCCAAAACAGCAATGCCTCTGATTAGTTACATATGTTCAGTCACAGTTGTTGGAAGCCACTTCCTCTTCGTATAGCTGTCTTGTGGATGCAGCAAGAGAGAGTGATGCTTGTCGAATGGTCCTGAATTCACACCTAATCAAACTGTAAAATACCAGCTTCGAACACGGTTTGCATTTCCACGCATCCAAATGAAAGCAGGACAGGACCGGTACTCGCATGTTTGTATACGTGTGTGATGTGGCGTATGTTAATTATCTCCAACGAGTGCGCCTGCTACTTTGTTACATGGAAAACTGAGTGACTGCTTCACTTCAGAGACCCACTCGACCCTGCCAAAAGACATGATTAGTCGAGCCAGAGTAAGAAGAGATTTTTTCTCTCTCTCTCTCTCTCTCTCTCTCTCTCTCACTGGTCTTACCGTTCACAGGCATGTTTAGCTTGTAACGAGAGATGATTAGTCTAACGGGAAAGCATATGCTTCTCGTGTAACAATATGCCTTAATTATTTGTGACAATACATTTAAATTTTATAGCATCGTGCTGAGTCCAATTACCAACTTCCACTTTACTATAAAGAACTATACTATATAAAAAAACTATATATATATGAAGTAAAAGTAGCTTAACTATAGAAAGATGTTAAAGTCAGCTTTTCAAGCAACCACATTATCGAGCTGCTCTGTTCAGGAGGCGGAATGATTAAGTCCAACGCTCGGCCTTAACCTCATACACAAGCGCGCGCGCACACACACACACACACACACACACACAGGAAACGAGGATTGTAACATAATAGATTCCCATGAACCTAAATTTTGTGAACGGATTTGAGAAGACGGCAAGCGATCACAATTTTCTGTAATGTAAGAAATCAAGTTTGGTAATAACTTTTTTTTTTTAAATTGAATGAAATTAAAAAGCAGAACTTTTAACAGTGCAGGGGATATTTATTTATACGAGAACATATAGGAGAAAATGCATTAAAATATGACAGTAGACACTTTTAGAGCGGGAGAAAAAAATTGCAATATTGATTGTTTTTTGTTTTTTTTTCGCGTTCACTGACAGTTGAACTCGTTTCCATAATTGAAGGGTGAAAGGTCAGACCCTACTCAGTGTGGAATAATCATTAAGAGAAAATTATCATTTTGTTTGGTTTTCTCTCCAAATGAGGCAGATGTCTTTCCTAACAAAACAAAATACAATAAATCCTCATATTTTATTTTAACAAAGTAGAAGCAGGAATTGTTTAGCTTTTTTTTTTTTCAATTTCACTAATTTATTAATATCCTTAATGTGAACGATTACAACCATTATCACATTAGTAATAACAATATTTACACTAGTAATAGTCTTAAAATCATGTGTAAATATAATAAGTAACTTAATGTTCACGTGTAAAATAAAAATCTCTGCAAATAAAATTGAAATTGCATAATATATATTGCTATTGAAATTATCTTGAAATTTTTTATTTTTTTTTTTACATTTGTGAGGAAGCGACGAGAAGAGTGTGTAAGAAAATAAGAGTGAGAACGCATGAGAACGTAGAAGTGTGTGTGTGTGTGTGTGTGTGTGTATTGATTCTTGCGAGAAAGGAAGGTGTTTGGGTAAAAAAAAACAAAAAAAAAAAAACGCTCTGATTCATTTTCATCCCCTTAAGAGTCTTCCTTTCCTCAAATGCAAATATGAAGCGCTGAGGAATCAATAGGCCGATTGTAGGCTTTGACTCGACGCGCGCGCTATCTGGGCGTGCGATCTCGGCCGCGCGAACTGAAACCCGCTAATCTGACATATTATATCAGATCAGGTTTTTTGAGCTCCTCGGCTCGGTTCGAAAGGAAGACGGAGAGCGCGGGGGCGATTACACGCTCGTCTTTCCAGGACATCTTCGATACCGAGTTAAGGAATGAGACGCGGCTCGTCTTCCTGACACACACACACACACACAGATACAAACACAATTTTCCCTTTAAACATCCCTTTTATTCATGACTGCATTCCTATAAACACAATTCTAAGCTTGTGTGTGTGTGTGTGTGTGTGTGTGTGTGTGTTTTCCAGGTTCTGTAGACGTCTCCTGGTTCCCCTTTAACCCACCCCTCCCTGGGTTATTTTAAACATTCTCATCTTCTCGTAAGCGCTTTGAAAGCGCTCGCAGCGCGTGATGAGGCGGGAGGAGGAGAGCAACATGAGGATGCCTGCTGCTTTTAACAATGTTCACAAATTCCTCCGCAAATGCCACTTTCTTTCCATTGCACCTCTGTGTTCTCTCTCTCTCTCTCTCTCTCTCTGTCTTAATGCACTGTTTTCATTGACAAATCCTTTTCTTTTTTTTCCTTTTCTTAGCTCCAGTTACTCAGAGGACTGACTCGTGTCTAAATCAGAAAAGCGACCCTGTGCTGAAAGGAAGAGGGAAGGCTGTGACAAAAAATAAAAAGGAGTGGAAGAAAGAATGAAAAAAGGTGCTTTTTAAAAAAAAATGCATTTAGCAAATTTATGTCAAATTGTGATCTGGCTGTGAGAGGAATGATCACTGAAAAACCTCAAAGTGAGAAAGCTAGAAACAAAGCCTTACCTTTGTTGAGAAAAATGTTTATTATTATTATTATTATTATTATTAGGTTTAATTGTATAAGAGCTAGAAATATCCTTCTAAAGCAAAATAACCTTTTTTTTTGTAAAGGTGTCTCCTATGCAGAATTAACACAATATTTTCACAATCAATCAATCAATCTTTATACATCCATGGACACTATGGACAACTCCACGCACATCTACACTACATGTTTACGTTTACATTCTGGACCATTGCACAAAGACACTTTAATAACCTTTGCACAAAGTCACTTTTTCTATGCATATTTGCACACCATTATATTTCTATTTGTACAGTACATTTCTATTTTCAGTTTCTATTTTTAGTTCTATTTTTCCTAGTTAAATTTTATTTTATGTTTTTATTTAAATTTTATATCGTATTTCTTTTATTCATATTCATTACTTATTATAAGCTTTAATTCTCTTTTTAAGGTCACTGGCGGTCGTGTAAGCATTTCACTACATTTCGTACTGTGTATGACTGTGTATGTGACAAATAAAATTTGAATTTGAATTTGGATCTGATGGTGTGTGTGTGTATCTCTCTCTCTCTCTCTCTCTCTCTGTCTTATATAAAAAAATATATTGCTTGCTGCTATTTTTTAAATTATGACTTTTAGTAATTTTTTTTCCTCTAAATATATAATTTTTATTTAAGGTAACTGAACATTGTGTTATTGTGTGTTAGGATAATCAAATGTCTCCCAAAGCAATTTTGCGACCTTGAGTGTTAGAAAGGTACTCTATAAATCAAACCTATTATTATTATTAGCAGTAGCAGTATAATAATAATAATAATAATATTAATGATTATTATTTCTATTAGAAAGTTATAGTTTTTTTTTTTATTCCAGGTGTGTAGTGGCTCTCAGACACAGAACCCAAGTGTGTGTTACAGATAAAGCCTGAGATAAAGACAGAGAGACACTGAGAACTGCTGGTTGTTCAAGTCGTTATGAGAGACGGAGAACGGGACGTGGACGATGAAGCCTGGTAAAAGCGGGATGGCTTTCTCAGAGCCTCGGTCGGGGTGGTACAGTAAGCGCTCTGTGTCCGCGTGAACAGAAGACGCTTTGTCGTGGTGCGCAGATGCGCCGCAGCCGAAACATTAACGATTTGTTTGTGTGGGTCGTGCGATACAGGCTTCGGTGGTGGCAATTTGTCCGACAGCACCATGTCCCCGCAGCACTACAGCAATGTGGCCCCTAAATCTAGACTCGCATTTATCTCCTCTCAAAGCACTGAGCTATAATTAGGACACGCCGGTGCAGTGTCTGTAAGGCCTGGAGGGTCCTCCACCGGCCCTGGATGGCTGGCTCTCAGACCCTCAGATAATCACAGGAATAAAAGGAAACATGGTGGCGCTGATGAGCTTTGTAGATTTTCAGCTTTGGATGCAATCCATCAATAACTCGGGATGTGATTAGAGATATTAATTCCTTATAATAAAACACAACAAATTTAGGTCTTTATATGTTGTATAAGCCCCCTTGAACTTTAAACAGCCAGGATTCTTTTTCAAAATTTTTTTTTTTTTCAGGAAAAGGAAAAAGATTTATGCTATGAGTAATCAGACTATTCAAACGCTGATCATCTGAGACAAATCAGTCTCATCATATTTATTTATTACAGCCATTAGAGCTTTTTATTCCTTAATTACTTCCCTTTAAATCCTTGAAACGTTCTTTCCTGGCTACTGAACCGAAACCTGGGGATGCGGCGTTCGAATGTTGATAGTACTAGTTTCATTAAACATTTTATTTAATTGAATTTTTTCAGAGTTTTAGATTTTAAACCGGATTAATTAAAGTGACAGGCTGATGCGATAGCAATTACGCAGCGGCGCTGATGGTGGGACCCGCGCCGGAAAAGAAAATGGTCAAGTAACTGAAATGCTTAACAAAATTTTTACTGCAGGAGAAAAACTAAAGGAATAACAAACAGATATCATAAAGGAAACAGTTAAATAATTAAATACTTACTACGGTAATGGTCATTTATGCAATCAAAACTTTCAGAAAGAGAGACAGAGGAAGCAACAATACTCATAACTATGGGTACTCATGACCGTTTATGAGTAATTGAGGATATTTGTGGCTTCCGAGGACCCTCAGGCCCCCAACAGGGTTGTTGTTGTGTGTGTGTGTTGGGGGGGGGGGTAGAATGTGTTTGTGTGTGTGTGTGTGTGTGTGTGTGTGTGTGTGAGTAAGTAAGCGAGTGAGTAGATGTGTGTTCTGAGGACCCTCAGGCCCCCCCACAGTGTGAGGGTGGGGGGATCGTGTGTGTCCATGTGTGTGTGTGTGTGTGTGTGTGTGTGTGTGTGTGTGTGCTGATCTGAAGCGGAAGCGGCGGTCGGAGATGAAAGGCCGTCACTGTTAACACTTTGGAAGACGGCCTGCCAAGGTCACTGGCACACATGTACTAATTGTATTATAAGCTTGACGTGCAGCAGACGCCTCTGGCAGAGCCGCCCCGGCAAAGGTTAAATCAGCGCACGCTATCAAAGCGCCACCCTCGGGGGGCACTGGGGGAGGAGGGGGTGGAGGGGGGTTAAGGATGAGAGCGAGAGAGTGAGAGAGAGAGGGAGGGTGGGGGCATGGATCGGTCGCTGGCACGGCATGAGCTCGCACCTTTTCACCAAAAAAAAAAAAAAAGGTCCGACGATTTGATGGCAGCATTAAAGCCGTGAGCAAGCGACAGCAAAGTAAAAGGGGAAAGGCTTCATGGGGGGGAAAACGTCAGGTGACACGAAACATGGACAGGGTCATGAGTATGCTCCAAAACACGCGACAAAATTCTACATACATGAAACATGGAATGTTTGTTAGAATTAACTAAAGAAGATCTAATTTAGGGTTGAACTTGCAGTGTAAAATAAATTCCTTAGATTTTTTTTTTCATTTTTTAGGTTCATTATTTAAATATGTATAATAGTATTTAAGTAATTAATTTATTGGTGCTGTCAGGTTTTTTTTTTCTTCTTTTTAACAGGTTGATATTATTCCTGTGGTTTGAATGAAACTGAATCAATCCAAAGTGATCAGGAAAATATGCTCAGAACTATAAGAACGGAATAATAAGTAACCACAAATATTTAAAAAATTAACAGTTTTTTTTTTTGAGGACTGATTTTAAGAACAAGGTTTTAAATATGAAAGATATGACTGCGACTGATTAAAATGACATTGAATTGCAATTTAAAGTGATTTTGAAAAGTAACAAATTTGCAGTAAAATGAGATCAAACTTCATCAAGTCTTCAGCTTCTGTACACTGTTATGGCAGTGATGATTTTTGAAACTGATGATGATGTTAATGATAGTGATGATGATGATAATGAGTCATGACAGTTGACTTGGTGCTCTTTTTAACCTCTAAGAAATCGAATATGCAAGAAACATGTGATGAAATCTAAACGTCAGAGGAGTCATCTTGTCTAATCAAAGTTCCTCTCAACGAACAAAGCCTCAGTGCGGATAATCAGACGTCCAGGCTAAAGATTTGTCATCTAATCACACAAGTAGACAGAGAGTTCGTCCCTCAGCAACAAACTGCGTCACTGCTTTAATGACTCACTTGCTCGCTCACTCGCTTTGTGGTGTCACGGGACAATACCTGACTTGTGTGCATTCTGCTTGTGTGGTTTTTTTATGTGTGCCTGAATTTTAAATTTAAGCCAAAAATCTCAGTATGTAAAAGTATAAAAACAATTTTTAAATCTAGCGCACGCAAAAAAATTACTCAGGTCTATACAAATACGAAGAGTGAATCTGTGACATGTTGCTGTTTCTTAATATTCACCCAGAAAAGTTTTAGAGAACGTCTGAGACTTTAAATGTGAATTTTTAGACACAATTCTGAAATTTTATGCATGTGTGTTTGAATCTGTGTATTTATTTATTCATGCGTTTTTTGTTTGTCTCAGTAAGAATTCATTTCTTTTTATCTATAATGTGGGTGATTTTTTTTATCTGTTTATTTGTCAAATGTAAGAATTTTTCCAGTTTACTTTTGTTGTTGTTGTTTTTGTTGTTTTTCAAGTTGTTGTTGTCCACATGATCAACGGATTCATTTTCATATCTGATTTTTCTACATGATACATTTATTTTAACCTGCCAGTGCCTCACATATAAAGTGTAATGTAATGTGTATTTATATGTGTATATTATTATTATTATTATTATTATTATTATTATCATCATCATCATCATCATCGTCATCATTATTATATATTATTTATATATTTTTTATTATCATAAAAATATATATTTTTACTTAAATTATTTATTCATATTTATTGATCTAATTTTCCTACATAATTAGTTTATTTCCACATGCTGGGAACTTCATATTTCCATTTCCGATTTACTCAGGGTTTCCTTGATTCATGATTTATTCACTTGTGGGATACATTTTTTGTCACATTTAAATATTTCACATGTAGGTCACATGTGGTTTTTGTTTTTCACATATGATTTTAGGGATTTGTTTGGACGGTGATTATATCCACAAATATTTACAAAAGATAAAGATGATGAGTTGCACCATAATGTCTATTGCACGTGATTGTACGCAAAATATATGGGATTTGTTTTTCTTTCTGATTGAGGGTTTTTCTATGATATGAGTATTGCAACTACTACGTATGATGTGACATAGTGAAGGATAGAAATGAGAATGTTCTTAAAACTCTAAATAACTTGAAAATATAAATAAACAAAAAAATTTGTTTATCACCGAAATCTGTAAATGTTTAGATCAGTTCCATCGTCTAATCACGCTTCCCCAAAAGACATCACACTTCTGGGTGAAAAGAATAAAAAACAGGTCAAATCCTTTCTTCTTTAATTTTAAGTCACAGACTTGCAGGTCCAAGCAAATAAACCCATAGGAAAAAGGTCGAGTAGAGTGTCGTAGATGAAAAAAACAGAAACAATACAAGGACTTTTGAAAAGATCATTTTTGCTTGGTGTGTGTGTGTGTGTGTGTGTGTGTGTGTGTGTGTGGTGTGGTGGCTCGAGAGGAAAGCTAGGCCTCGGTTTCGTCACCCTGATCATCCTGCACTGTTCGTAACTCAGTAGCGCACGACGTCATTAGGTTACCGATCGAGTAAAATGAATCGGCGGTTATGTACAGTGTTTCGGTGTGATAGGTGACACGGTGTGTGCTCTGTTTAACGCTGTGTGATGTGTGTGACCCCGTACACTGGTGCTGACGTCAATCACGCCATCTGTCTTGTTAACAAATCTCTTTAAGTTGAGCTGCTCATATGTATATATATATATATATATATATATATATATATATATATATATATATATATATATAGAACATTTTTATGTATCTGTATTGCAGGGTGTGTATAAGCATTTGTGCTCAAGAGCATAGGTGATGTGGTTCTCTCTATGTGTGTGTGAGTCATTTTCCTGCCAGTCTACAGCTCTTCTACTGATGCTGTATGGAAGTCACAGGATTTCGAAATCCAGCAAAAGAATCTGATTTTTCTGTTTGTGTTTGTGTCTCTGTGCGTGTGTGTGTATTAGAAAATTAATACAAAAGTAGTCATACTCAGTCAGGATTCGAAGATTTAGACACATTTGCTTAAATCAGTCCCCAGAATTAGAATGAACATAAATTCCTTGTATACGACTTGAATAATGTCTAATTAGATTCACAAATGCAATAAATATTTTCGCCCTTTCACCTTGCAATGTCAAAGCGAATGAATCATATCAAGTCTGAACGTTTGTGACTGAATAGGGCTTCAGATGCTCCGTCGAGTAAAAATGCAAATTTACTGAGTATTTTTGCTAATCATATCCAGAAAAATGAGTATAAATTTAGTAATACTAAGTACAGCATAAAGTACACACAGTTTAATGTCCAGGGAATATATAATAATATCCAAGAATACATACCTATACTATACTCGGGTTTTACATCGTCACAGAAATCCTGCCATCATTGTATAAATCTTTATTGCTTGTAGAATTTCAATATTAAACTAGGATTAATTCAGATCTGGGTCATAGTGTTAAATGCATGCACTAAAGCATAATCGGAATGCATGTGGTAGAAGTTAAATTGAGCAAGAATTTTTATCACACATTTCCAAGGTCCTGGAAACCATTCAGATTTTCTGTACATCAGACCAAGTAATCATGAGAATAAGTATATGTATATAACTTATACTGCTAAGCTTATGATATAATGTCTAGTGAAATGTAAAAATATATTCACCAAACATCAGCACTCAAGATTTTTACAGTATAATAGTTTTTATTCTTCAAGCTTATATGTAGTATGAATATTGTAGTCCTTGTAGAGTTCAACAGCCAATGACTCAAAAATTTACATTCATTCCGATTCCTTATAATTAACCTGGTCTAGTATTTTTAAAGAATCAAATTTACAATCTCGAAACCAACAAATCACGATCAGAATGTATGTCTAATAGGACTTTGAATTCTGCGTCCGGTATTGATGTGAGTCACATGACTTCGGTGATCAGCACTTTTCCTTTACAAAAATTTGTATTTAGGATGAGAAGCAGAATTGGAGCAAATGCATAATAAACATAGACGTTTCGATGAATCAGATTATATAGTATTGTATTTTTGTTTCCTTCGAATTACATCAATGATGATGATAATCAATATAAAATCAGTATCAAATCAGTAAAATGTTAAGCCTTCCAGTACTATTGAATAATTTTTTTCATATTGTTTTTTAAGCTTAGAATTTGCATAAATGTAGATTGTAGCATTAAATATATCAAATCAAAATCCTAGTCGTGATGATCACGTTTTTAAAAGACGTCGTATTACATGCCTAGTATAAACCTAAACCACATGACTAAGATGTCCAGCAAAAATTCAAAGCAGCAGCCTTATATGCAGCATCAGTATGGATGCTATGTACTTTATGTCCTGAGATTTCATGCTGTTTTCATACTTTGGGTGTAGAATTCATGTACATTTATATCGTAGGACGTGCAAGATCATATCCAGTGAGTTGTAAAAAAGAATGTGAGTTTAGGAAAATCTAGACTACGTGTATATCATGAAGCTTGCAGTGCTGCGTCCGGTGAGACAAAGAGTCTTTGACTTTCTGGTGATCAATACCAGCACGAGCAGCCGAGCGCTTCACACTGCAGCACTTCAGGAGAACGAGATGCGACCTGAGAACCGACAGTCCGTCTCTAAAAAGCTCCCAGGTACAAATTTTTTTTTTAAAAAGAAAGGCTTAGGAAACATACATATTCGAAACCTCAGTGAATTAAGAACTTCTTGACTTTCTGATGTTCGGGTTTCCAACAAGTCTCGGAGCTTGACTTTGCTGCATCAAACACTCTCATGTGCGTTTAAGTGCACAGACAGAGGAGTGAAAATTCCAGGTCGCTTTACACCGTACACAGTGCCTTTGTGTGCATGTGTGTGCGTGTATGTGTGTGCGTATATAAAAGGAATAAAGAATCATTATAATTCCTTCAGCTTCATTCTGAAAATTATGTCATAAATGACATGAGATCTAATAACCCATTAACCAAAGTCATGCTTTCTGATCAGCCACAGCATGTTTTTTTTTTTTTTTTTTGCTTTTCATGCCCTTTCATGAAATGGAAAATTGTAGAGGAAAAACAAATGATGGGAAATGATGCCAGAGAGGGAGAGAGAGAGAGGGAGAGAAAGAAAGAGAGAGAGAGAGGGAGAAGGCTGGGACAGATTATTTGAGCGCAAAAATCTTTTTGCAATCTGTAGAATGCCTGTTTGCAGAATATTTCTTTTAATGTTTACATGTTAATATATTTAATATATTTAGGTATAGTTTCACACAGTGGAGAATGTCATTTTAAAATGACTTGAAAAAAAAATGGTTATGCCGTTTGTCTGCTAAAAGACATTTCAGAATTAGTGACACATTTTACTTATATGTTGTCAGTATTATGATAATAATAATAATAATATTAAAGATAATAATAATAATAGAATAAAAACAATAGAAAAAAACAATAATTGTGAAATAACCTTAATTATATAACGTATATAACATACATAAAACAGAATCCCAAACACTACACACACTCACACACACACACACACACACACACACAAATTTCACACAGGACATATCTAACGGGAAATGAACAAGTCCGGTGTGTAACAGCTAAAGTGTGAAAGTGTCATGTAAAGTAAACAATCAAACAAACACAAACAAAACACATTTCAATGCGAAAAAAATAAAACAAAAAAAGCATAGCTCTGCACTTAATCTAGCTGGGAATATGCAATAGGCTTCTTTACACACCAGCACAATGGACATCTGGGTGCAAACAAGGGCTCAGTGTGCAAGAACTTGGCTCTCTTTGGCTCTCTTTCTGAAT
The DNA here is from genome assembly GCF_024256425.1 of Clarias gariepinus. Classification (NCBI taxonomy): domain Eukaryota; kingdom Metazoa; phylum Chordata; class Actinopteri; order Siluriformes; family Clariidae; genus Clarias; species Clarias gariepinus. Next base: position 4,752,754 of record NC_071124.1, on the reverse strand, counting down.
CTGGGCTTTCTCTTTTGCACAAAACAAAAAGGAAATTGGGGGAGGTTGAAAAAAAAAAAGATTTATCTTGTCCAAAACAATAGGTTTAATTAAAGTTGGGGGCAGAAAAAAGTGTGGCACTGCAGTGCAACAAGAAGTTTCTGTAGAGCAGATGGATTAAAGTAGGAACGATAAAAAGTTTTTATTTAATGCATGGTGTGTGCGTTTGTATGTGTGTGTCTGTGTGTGTGTAATTTTTAGGTGTATTTGGCGAAAGGTAGAGAAATAGTTGTGTAGAAATTTATAAAGTATAAACGTGACTGCGTAATCTCTACACAACAGCTGATATTTCTCTGAATATATATGTATATAATCAATGATTTTCCGACATTAAAAATGTCTACGTTTTTATTATTTCGGCGAGCGTTTAATGAGCTGATAGATATTTAACGGATATTTATCGGAAAAACAAACATAATTTCACTAGATTTTATTCAGACTTTAAACTTTTTATAAAGGGTGTATAGCTATGTATTTAAAAGCGCTTTATTAAACCTAAAGAACTGCACATCATTTAAAAAATCCTAAACATTTGTTTTTCGTGGCTCCGGGTTGTTATTTATTTATTTATTTTTTATTTTTTGTTTTTTGATTTGTCCGCAAAAACGAAAAGCAAAGGAAATGCTTTTTTTGTCGATCTTTTTCTATCCCGCTCCAAAGTTCTACATCATGATACTTATAAGTTAGAAATGTGTGTCTATAATAAAGCGAACACACTCACCGTTATCCGATCCCAGCCCGAGCGCTGAAGCCTCCTCGTCCGATTTGAGATGCTGCGGCTTGGCCTGTTTCCGTCGGGACATGATGATGATGATGATGAAGATGATGGGGATGGAGAAGATGATGCGCTGCCACCCGGCCCCGCTTTTTGAACGCGCATCGGCGGCGGACAACCGGTGCAGGGAAAGAGATAACAATACTAATAAAAACAACAACAATAATAAGAAGAACAAAAAAAAAAAAAAAACAGTCAGATGGGAAGGAAAATTAGGCGAGGTTGCGGCGTGGTGCGCGAAAGTCCGGTATATAATTATGATAGTGAATAATGCATCGCGATTAACGGCGCTGCACGAGGGGGGATTGGCCGAGCTCCAGCCGGATATGGAAATGAGGGACGGACTCGGCAATTAGCCGCTTCGCCCTCGAACTATCTGTCTCTCTCTCTCTCTCTCTCTTTCTATGTGTGTGTGCGCGCGCTCTCTCTCTCTCTATCCTCCTCCTCCTCTTCGCGCAGAGCTCCAAATCCCGTATTAACGCCCAGCACTCGGGGGGGTCTTCAGCACAGGAAGGTCAGCAGCTTCTTTTCCCTTTTTCGCCACGCGAGTGCCGGGAATTCGTCGCTTTGTTTATTGGCTTGCATACCGTGCATGCGTCACGCGTTTTTTTTTTCCTCTCTCTTCTTTTTTTGCGCTGCGTGTTTCTCTTTTGCGCTTCGTATTCCCCTGGACAGCTGTTAACTTCGCGCTTCCATGTTCAGGATGACTCTCTAACACCATGCGATGTTGTTGTTGTTGTTTTTTTTTTGTCTTCTTTTCTTTTGAAAACTGTGCCTTCCAGTCAGTACCTTTAGGGTCCCCCGGTTCTGTCCTCCGGTCCTTCTAATAGTGCGCGCTATAGTGAGTGACTCTGTAGCGTCCTGTTCATGCTCTGTCCAAAAAAAATAAAAAAGTTATTCCCAAGTGCTGATTAAAATGAAATCAGATTTCATAAAAAAAAAGAATTGCTTGCGCTCTGGAAAATAGAAGAAGAAGAAAAACAGAAGGAACGTGCGTAAAAAGTTTGCAGAACGCGCGCTTATGGAGACGTAAAGTTCAATAGCGACATAAAACCAAAAATGAATCAAGTTTAAAAGCTGAAGCAGCGCTCAGGCTCCCGGTAACTAACGCGCTTGGCTTTCTGAAAGCGTCTTTTAATGTCTTTCGTTTCCAGTTTTCCAAAAAACAAAAACAAAAAAAAAGTCGGGCGACTGTTCGGCTCGTCTCCGCGTGTTCGGGCGCAGCAGCGATGAAAACTTGCGCGCGTCTTGCTGCTGCTCGGCGTCGCCGCTTTTGCGCCCCGTAGTTCCGCGTGTGGAGGCTGCGTGGCGCGGGAGAGGGAGTTTAAACCCCCCTCCTCCCCTCCCCACCCCGCAGGGCTTTAAGTTCAGCCCATTGCGCTTAGCGACCGCTAGGATGTAGCCTACCGCGCCATTTTCTTTTTTTTTTTTTTTTTGCACCCCCCAACCACCCCTCGCACAGTGTTTTTGCGCGCTTGGGGCGTTAAATAAATAAAAACGCCGGCTGTCAAATCTAAGCGCACCTTTTTACTTTAAAAAAAAATATAAGGATTAAAGGTGGATTAAAGGGTTTGCTTCGTCCTTGAATACTAGAAAACAAATGATGGTTCTTCATTTATAAAGATACATTTATTCCAAAATATAAACACACACTGTTTGATGTTCATATCAAATAATTCATAAATGACGCACGACAAGGCACAGTTTTAAACTGTTAAACAAGTTGAGCTTTATGCGTTTATATATATATATATATATATATATATATATATATATATATATATATATATAGAGAGAGAGAGAGAGAGAGAGAGAGAGAGAGAGTAGGTATATGCATTTAAAATGCCTCTTCAGGCTGTAGGGCAACTTTATTGTTATTATATTTTTTGTCATTGAGGAAACAGACATGAGAGCGTTGTGGATTGTAGTCAGAGGAAATGTCTCCAGTGTTTTTAGGGAGGGGAAAAAAAAGTTAATTTGCGTTTAAATGTTGACCTGCCCAGGGAAAGAGGGAGGGGTTAGTAGGCTTGGGTGGGGTTGATAGGATGGGGTAGCTTGAATTTGACATTATCACACCACGAATAGAGCACGGCTTTTGCATTCTTGTAGAAAGAGTATTTTTATTCAGTCTGATCAACAGAGATTTTTTTTTCAATGCATATTTTATGAATGCAACAAAATAAGCGAAGCCACCTTCATTTGTTCATATCTCCTTAATCTGTTTTTAAGATCCCAGATTTAGTATACAAAATCAAACATTACTGTTATATAACAGATCTTGCAGTATATGCATATTTAGTTATAACGGTTTCTTTTTTAATTCGCAATAATTTTCCATCTTGTAAATGCGAATTAAAAATATATATAAATACACAATTTCTAAATTATATCCGGCATTTTTATACATTTGGGCACATATACTCAAACAGCATTAAAAAATATATTGTTTTCCTTTTTTTGATTGCTTATTGTAATTCGGTCTTATGTAAAGAAATAAATCACGGGGCTAAACGGTGCTGCTGTAGTGCTGTTAAAAGGAAAGAAGAAAAAAGCATCAAGTGCAGATGTTGCCGCTCACACACACACACACACACACACACAGACACACACACACACACGTTGTTCCGTTGAAAATAAAGTGTGATCACACCGCGTGCATACAGGAATAACGGTGTCCTTTTGCTCTTTGGCGCTTTTTTACTCTGTGACGAAAAAAAAAGTGACCGTTATTTTTTTTTTCTCGACAGCAAGGTCATTGCGTGTGTGTATGTGTGTGTGCAAACTTTTCTCCCATCCATCCTCCATCATCCCCTTCCAGAAGTTTATGTCCATTATTATCATCTGGTATTAATAGATGGAAGACAAAAAAAATCAGCTATTGATAATTGCAAGGAGTAGATACCCCCAGCCTCGTGCATCCTATCGATCGCCTTGTCCCTCCACCTCTCTGCTATAGAGAGATAAGGAGGCTCTCTCTTTAGTGCAATATAATTTCTTTTGACCTATCTGCTTGCTACAGGCTTATGATGAATAGCTGGAGTGGCTAAAGTCCTTTATCACAGAAACTTACCCCTTGATATAATATTGATTCTTTATAACGAGCTCGAGAGCCAAAAAAGGCAGAAAGAAAGAAAGAAAGAAAGAAAGGGAGGGAAAAAAATCAAGCTGTCCATTTGGTCATCGTCATCATCAATATCATCACAAAAGGAGGTCGGGATGAGGAGCTGCTGCCTCTCTGTAATCTCCTCTCCTCTCTCAGCCCTGTGCTGCTGATGATGAAAAGAGAAGAGGAAGAGGACAGCAGACTGATGGAGAAGTGTCCCTTAATCCAAACATTTAACTCGCAGTAGAACCACACTGGAAAAAATGGCGACCCGACAAGACCAGCCTCTAATTGGAAATAAAATAAAATCATTTCCCGGTTAATGCGATTTTGACGTTAAATTATCTCTTTTAGTCTTAATGGACGGTCGGATGTGACGTCATTATTTATTATTTACACTTAATTCATCCTTGTGGATGAATTAACCGAATTGCTTCAGACAGATCACCAAAAAGTTTAATGTACGTTTACATATTCATATACACATTATGTGTGTGTGTGTGTGTGTGTCAAGTTGACAATTTTTAAAAATTTAAACAGTTCGAAACATTCTTTTAATCCACACACACACACACACACACACACACACACATATATATATATATATTATTAATCAATATTTAATTTCTAATAATTGTGTAAAGATTTAGACAGGCAATTATTATTTTTTAAATTATTATTATTATTATTATTATTTTGGGTAAAAAAAATGCAAAGACGTCAGTGACCTCAGATTTGTTGACCTATTAAAAAGGAAATTGACATAAGAATACAAAAAAAATATACAGTGGAACCTCAGATTGCGAGTAATGCGGTTTGCAAGTGTTCTGCAAGACGAGCAAAGATTTTTAATAAATTTTGACTTGAAAAGTCTTGGTTTACGTATCATGTATCACTCATGTGCTTCTTGTTTTGACACCGAGCGTCATGTGATCACAATTGAGACAATGGTCTCTCTCTTGTGCTGCGGAATTGTAGGTAATCGTCTCCCCTGCTGGGTCTTAGTGCGCGTCTCTTACTGGTATAATCAACATCTGTGCACGAGTGTACTGTTTACTATAACACTGTGACCACATATGTGCATGTAAACAATATTTTACTTTTGTGCTTGTAAGCGCGTGTGTACAGCGCATGTGTACTGTTTCTTATAACACAAACAAACAAAAGTCTTATTAGCGAAGTTAAAGATTTTTCTCTCTCTGTCGTTATGTGTGTGCGCACACATAATTTAACACCATGCCCCTTTACACATACTCTAGCCTTTACACCCCAAACCCACCCCGTCTTGGCTTCGGGGACACACACACACAAGCACACACACACACACACACACACAC